>NW_025535105.1:0-116309 GCF_020615455.1 Coregonus clupeaformis
CGTTGTGTAAAATTAACATTTTGACTCTCGGGGCTGGTGAACAATAACAGTAGGTCCCAGGCAGACAAATAAGATATCCTCATGATCTGTGGAGTACCGGATTTCGGTGTGTATCAACGTACTCCGTGTTGATTTCGTTTACGCTTCACAACGCTAACCGGAATATAGGTAGCAGCCATCTTGAAATGAGGTCATCGGCTCGGTCTTCCCTTATAAATTCATATGCCCATATATGGTAGCAAGTCACACCAAAGATTTGAAGAAACCGATCAATAGCCAAGATACCCAGCTTTCCGCAGACACCCAGTTTTTGCAGATGGGGGCTACCATTCTCATACCAGACTGAATTGAATAAAAAGAAAAATGAAATAGGGTCCCCAAATAATATTATGATGAATTGCATCACGTGCCTAAAGCTACTGATTTAGCAGAAATATTACATTGTTCCATACAGCGGAGTGATTTCATAAAAAACTTGAAACTTCCATTCTATGTATTACACTTGTACTTCATATGCTATGACCTTTCAAAATGGAAGGAAGACAATCTTTGAAGACAAGTCCTTCTTTGCTTTGTAAACTGAATATTATATGATTTCGGATCTATGAAAGGCCAAAACAAATGTTATTCTAAAACACTACTATACATATGGTTGATATTTTATTGTGAACATAGCAACAACTGTACGGAACATAATACAATAAGACAATAGAAGAACATTAATTCATTGTCAAAGTGAAATTATTAATATTAAAGAAATTGTGCCTGATTTATATGAAAGCTCAAAACTAAACGTTATTTTTTTAAATACACTATAGCTACATTACAGCAGATCCTTGATTGTTAACATATCAAAAACGTCCAAAACAGACCCATGTTGGGGTCAGCCAATGAAGGTTATCCATTGTGAATTGTATATTTAAATCACTTCCTGAATTGAGTGAAATCGAATTGGCCCCAACAGACAGATGTCATGGGTCCTTAAATTAGAAGAATAAAACTCAATTTAATCTGACCATATTAATGCTCTACTCTCACAGATCCAACGGTTCTCCATGTCACACCATGCAGCATTCCAATTAGCCAATGGTGGATTATTTGGGACGGTTAACAATGCAATCACCTCCAGTTTGTCTCTTCCAAAACCTGTGAAAAGAGAACACCACCATGAATGAAAGAATTGACTGAATCAAATAATAATTTAACAATGATTCATTGTTGTTTACACTGAATAAAAATGTCCTTACCCATCAGTCTGATTCTGATTATTTCCGTTAACCCAGAGCCATTGGCCGACTTTAGCTTTGTAAGACAGGCCGATCCAGGTACCCATGATGTTCATCATGGTAGTATTTAGTGTTGTTATGAATGAATTCCTTAATGAGAAGTGAGTGAAACCACAAATTAGGTTTTAGTAGAAAGCGTTTTCTTTACAGTAATTCAAATTTTCGGAGGCAGTGTGTAAATCCTGGATCTAATGGATATAATCAGGTCCAAATTAGAAATTAACAAAGAGCAAAAGAGGAAGTAGCATTGTAATGGGCTTTGTTCTTTTGTCTTTCAGTTATGACTGCTTTACCCTGAGATCATAGCTATCACACATTTTAATCTAGTTCCTATTTCACTTTTATTCATTTTCATTGTTTGAGTTTCTTAAAGGTTGGGTGAATATGTCCCCTTTAAAGTCTTGTTTGTACCAGTGTCCCACCTGTTCTCTTGGCTGCCAAAATGACAGCCAAATCAGCATTCTCTTTTTGCAATATTGTTGGCTTTGTGTCCAGGTCTTCCATGGAGCGGCAGGGTGCAAAATCAGGTAACAACTAGATTTGAACAACATCCAGCCATGTTGACAGAGAGTTACACTCTCTCTTCCTACAACAATAAAACATTACAGTTTTAACGCTACAATATAAACAATATTAGTATTATTAATACTGTATATTAATTGAAAGAGTAATATCTAATAAGTAATGTATTTTAATCTTTAAGAAGGGTGATTACCTCCTGTGTCATCTTTTTGTGAACAATATTTCTTGACAGGAAAATCATCAAGCTGATATATGACCCGAAGATTCCAGTTCAGTCTATCCCTCTCTCTTAACACCTCTTTTTTCTCAGCCGCTAAATGTTCCCTCACCAACTTTTTGTTTTGCTCTGAGAAGGCAGTCATGACTGTGGAGACAGAAAGACATGTTTGCTCTATTATGTCATCCTGCACCACTCCAAAATCCATAATACTTTATGATCCACATACTCACAGTAGACACAGAGGCCTATAATGGCTGAAAGCAAGAGGACACAAACAACCCCCAAACACAATGCCACTCCTCGAAAAGGGTTTGAGAGTGGAGAGCAACCTCTCATCCACTAGGAATAGCAAAGATAAGAGTCATGTTATTATAACCATACTGTTAGCATAAAAGTATACATGTAATGGTAAGCGTTATTCCATCATTTGATGAAATCTAAAAATTGAACAATAAATGGTGGATAATTTGACTATAGCGTAGAGTCAATCCAGACTGCAGAAGATTTGCACTATAGCGCGATTGAAATGTAAAGGCATTCGTGGAGACTCTATTCACGGTTAACGCTGCATATGTCGGGTCATTCAGAAATGTCCTTAATATTTATATTGCTCTATAGTCTCGGTAAGCCCCGACCCCTAGGCAGCAGCAGTGACTAAGGTCTGGTTTCATTGACAGACTTTTTCGGCAACTTCAATAAGGGAAAAACAGACAACTCTCCCAACAAATCACGAGGCAGGCATGCCAGAACGTCCGAGATTCGAAACCAAAGTTTGCAGGCAAAACCTTTGCAATGGTTTTAGTGAAGGTAGTTGCCGCTTGCAAAATGCACTCATTAAAAATAACCTCTGTGATCTCCATCTTACGGATAGCTATATTTTGTATTTTATTCAAGTGGATAAGGTAGTGACATAGGCAGTGACGTAGTTCTTCTATGCCAAAGTGACGTTCTATTACTTACAGACAGTCTGTGTTAAGCGGAACATTTGACCCGGATGTCTAGAGAGACTAATCACGCTATAATTTGGATCTTCCGCAGTCTGGATGGAGTCTAGCCCTATCTCCCAAATGCACCTGTTGTGGCAGGACTTTGTTGAGTGACTGCACTTCCCTTAGCCTTTCGTCAGCATATACTGTTTCTTCCTCTTTTTCTCTGTGGGGAGAGAGAAAGGGGCACACATTCATATCCAATAATATGGTTTTGATATATTGTGTTATTAATTTTGCGATATACAGTTGTCACGATCGTCGTAAGAAGCAGACCAAGGAGCAAAAAATAAATTATATATATATATATATATATATATATATATATATATATATATATATATATAATAGAATTATTGTAAAATTAACTCTGTCCATAAGGTGTAGATAGTAAGTATAGACCGGAAGTAGAGGCCTGGGCATTGTTGTTCACTAATTTACTCCAAGTAGGGAAAGGATGGTGGGGTTGAAAAGTAATAAAGGGGAGTAAAAAAAATCAACAAGAAAAAATTTCTAAAAATAAAAAGTATTAAAAATAAAAAATAATAAAAAAAAGAAGCAGACCAAGGCGCAGCGTGATATGCGTACATCTTTTAATGAGTACTTTTCAACAATAACAAAACAACAAAACGATACGTGAAGTCCTAAGCAGGGGCGGTGTGTTCATTAGGGCGATATGGGCGACGCACTGCCAAACGGGAAAAGGAAGGGATTTTTTTTCTAATCAATTATTTATTTATTTTTATTTTTTATTTCACCTTTATTTAACCAGGTAAGCCAGTTGAGAACAGGTTCTCATTTACAACTGCGACCTGGCCAAGATAAAGCAAAGTAGTGCAATAAAAACAACACAGAGTTACATATGGGGTAAAAAAAAAACATAAAGTCAGAAATACAACAGAAAATATATATACAGTGTGTGCAAATGTAGCAAGTTATGGAGGTAAGGCAATAAATAGGCTATAGTGCAGAATAATTACAATAGTATTAACACTGGAATGCTAGATGTGCAAGAGATTATGTGCAAATAGAGATACTGGGGTGCAAAAGAGCAAAATAAATAACAATATAGGGATGAGGTAGTTGGGTGGGCTAATTTCAGATGGGCTGTGTACAGGTGCAGTGATCGGTAAGGTGCTCTGACAACTGATGCTTAAAGTTATTGAGGGAGATAAGAGTCTCCAGCTTCAGAGATTTTTGCAATTCGTTTCCAGTCATTGGCAGCAGAGAACTGGAAGGAGTGGCGGCCAAAGGAGGTGTTGGCTTTGGGAATGACCAGAGAGATATACCTGCTGGAGCGCAGACTACGGGGTGGGTGCTGCTATGGTGACCAATGAGCTAAGATAAGGCGGGGATTTGCCTAGCAGTGATTTATAGATGGCCTGGAGCCAGTGGGTTTGACGACCGAACATGTAGTGAGGACCAGCCAACAGAGCGTACAGGGTCACAGTGGTGGGTAGTGTATGGGGCTTTGGAGACAAAACGGATGGCACTGTGATAGACTACATCCAATTTGCTGAGTAGAGTGTTGGAGGCTATTTTGTAAATGACATCGCCGAAGTCAAGGATCGGTAGGATAGTCAGTTTTACGAGGGCATGTTTGGCAGCATGAGTGAAGGAGGCTTTGTTGCGAAATAGGAAGCGATTCTAGATTTAACTTTGGATTGGAGATTCTTTATGTGAGTCTGGAAGTTGAGTTTACAGTCTAACCAGACACCTAGATATTTGTAGTTGTCCACATACTCTAGGTCAGACCCGTCAGAGTGGTGATTCTAGTCGGGTGGGCGGGTGCTAGCAGCGTTCGATTGAAAAGCATGCATTTAGTTTTACTAGTGTTTAAGAGCAGTTGAAGGCTACTGAAGGATTGTTGTATGGCATTGAAGCTCGTTTGGAGGTTTGTTAACACAGTGTCCAATGAAGGGCCAGATGTATACAAAATGGTGTCGTCTGCGTAGAGGTGGATCTGAGAGTCACCAGCAGCAAGAGCGACATCATTGATATACACGGAGAAAAGTGTCGGCCCAAGAATTGAACCCTGTGGCACCCCCATAGAGACTGCCATAGGTCCAGACAACAGGCCCTCCGGCAACAGTAGTTATCAGTGTTCTAATCTAGACGTCTGATCTGCCACTAAATGTCCAATCAGGCTAAAGTCGTGCTTCAAATGGCCCCGCCCCTTTTGGGGCGATTTCAGTCAGGTTGAAAATCGCCCCAGAAGTCTCTCATAGACTCTCATGTAAAATCTTTTTTTTTCAAATATCAGAGCTTTCAATACAATCTCTATGGGTTCGGGAGGGCTTTGCACTTACGCGCTTTCGTCATACGTAACATTAACCATGAACGTAACTAAGAAAAGAGCGGGTAGCAGCGTCAATCAATTCACGTACTACTGTCAAGATGGCTAGCGTTCAGTGCAACTCGATTGTCTCTTTGAAAGAAGTTCCTTTTTGTCGGCAAACAAATCAAGATAAATTGCGCAACGAACAATTAGGACCTCCCCAGACCAAATGTAATAATTCAACAGGTTTCTACTAAAGGGGGAAAGTCCTACACCCGAGGATTTTCCAAAAATTGGTACGAACGAAAAACCTGGCTAGCAGGCTGCGATGTAGCTAATGCAGTCTTCTGCTACCCCTGCTTTACCCTTTCACCCTGAAGGCGGCACGGCAGACAGCACCGCTTGGACAGCGACTGGTGTAACGGACATGCACCATCTTTCAGAAAAGATTAAGAAACATGAGCTGTCAAAGACCCACATGGATAGCTGTTTGAGATTGTCTGCTTTGGGGAGAGTGAACATTGCCACTCAACTGGATGAGGGTACAGGCTAGCTGTCCGCCACAACGATGAGGTTAGCAAGAACCGCCACATCCTCAGCCGGCTAATCCAGTGTGTGAAGTTTTGCGGAGTGTTTGAGTTAGCTTTGCGAGGCAAAGATGAAACTGAGGGCTCCACCAACCCTGGTATTTTCTTGGACTTGTCAACTTTGTGGCACAATTAGATGAGGTGTTTTATGGAAATGCATATTGTTTATGCAGTGTTGAGGAATGTGAAAGAACACCCTTGATTATTTTTACTGTGATAACTTATTTTGCTTTTGTAAGCCAACACTTTTGAGATCAGTCAATAAATGCTTCTGGTATTGACTTATATGCTGCCCCTGTCTTCATGTTGTTGCTGGACATATCTTTTTTTAAATGTGTGTAGGTCACCTAAATCATCAGAAAAATTGCCCCCCCTGAGAATTTTTTCAGGAGCCGCCACTGGTCCTAAGGTTAACAAAACACAAACCTCTCTGGAACAAGATCCCACAAATAACAAGTGCAAAACAGGCTGCCTAAGTATGGTTCCCAATCAGAGACAACAAGCCACAGCTGCCTCTGATTGGGAACCACCCCGGCCAACATAGAAACACATGAACTAGAACATGAACATAGAACACTAAACATAGAAACTAACACCCTGGCTCAACATATAAGAGTCCCCAGAGCCAGGGCGTGACAACAGTGAGGGAAAAAGTATTTGATCCCCCTGCTGATTTTGTACGTTTGCCCACTGACAAAGAAATGATCAGTCTATAATATTAATGGTAGGTTTATTTGAACAGTGAGAGACAGAATAACAACAAAAACATCCAGAAAAACGCATGTCAAAAAATTTTATAAATTGATTTGCATTTTAATGAGGGGAAATAAGTATTTGACCCCCTCTCAATCAGAAAGATTTCTGGCTCCCATGTGTCTTTTATACAGGTAACTGAGCTGAGATTAGGAGCACATTCTTAAAGGAAGTGCTCCTAATCTCAGTTTGTTACCTGTATAAAGACACCTGTCCACAGAAGCAATCAATTCCAAACTCTCCACCATGGCCAAGACCAAAAAGCTCTCCAAGGATGTCAGGGACAAGATTGTAAACCTACACAAGGCTGGAATGGGCTACAAGACCATTGCCAAGCAGCTTGGTGAGAAGGTGACAACAGTTGGTGCGATTATTCTCAAATGGAAGAAACACAAAAGAACTGTCAATCTCCCTCGGCCTGGGGCGCCATGCAAGATCTCACCTTGTAGAGTTGCAATGATCATGAGAACGGCGAGGAATCAGCCCAGAACTACACGGGAGGATCTTGTCAATGATCTCAAGGCAGCTGGGACCATAGTCACCAAGAAAACAATTAGTAACACACTACGCCGTGAAGGACTGAAATCCTGCAGCTCTTTCCCTCAGCCAGGGCATTGAAAATGGGTCGTGGATGGGTATTCCAGCATGACAATGACCCAAAACACATGACCAAGGCAACAAAGGAGTGGCTCAAGAAGAAGTACATTAAGGTCCTGGAGTGGCCTAGCCAGTCTCCAGACCTTAATCCCATAGAAAATCTGTGGAGGGAGCTGAAGGTTCGAGTTGCCAAACGTCAGCCTCGAAACCTTAATGACTTGGAGAAGATCTGCAATAGAGGAGTGGGACAAAATCCCTCCTGAGATGTGTGCAAACCTGGTGGCCAACTACAAGAAACGTCTGTTTTGCAGAGGGGTCAAATACTTATTTCCCTCATTAAAATGCAAATCAATTTATAACATTTTTGACATGCGTTTTTCTGGATTTTTGTTGTTATGTCTCTCACTGTTCAAATAAACCTACCATTAAAATGATAGACTGATCATGTCTTTGTCAGTGGGCAAATGTGCAAAATCAGCAGGGGATCAAATACTTTTTTGCCTCATTGTATTGTGTTACATGCCACAATGCAAATCTTATGCCATTAGTAACCCTAACATGTAATCCATATTGCTTTTTTGTTGTTGATTGAAAAGTATGTAAAAACATTTACACCTATTCCTCAGCCCCAATATCTATATACCTCAGCCCACTTACCCACACACATCAACCCAATTACCCACACACCCCAGCCCAGTTACCCCCTTGCACTAACCCTAATACCAACATGTCAATACCCTAATAGTGAAACAATAAAGTACCGATACACCCATATCCTAGCCTTAAATGTCCTATTTGTTAATCATAGACCCCAATTCCTTTACAAAAACTCCTCATCCCTGTTGCTTTCTTATCTCAGCCCTGTTACCCGCTTTGCCTAGGCTTGTATTCCCCAAGTCACCAACAGTAACCTATATCCAGCTCATCGCTGCACATCCCAACGTTCATCTTTGCATATCTTAGTCCTGTGACCTCTGACCTGTAATCACTTAATCAATTCTAATTATTTCATAGATAAACTCATTGTACAGTGCTATAACACTATTGCCCCATTCACTTTTCTTCCTACCACAAACTTTCTGCCAGAATTGATTTGAATGGGCAATCGGCGTCCATTCGGACCCATTATGAGCCTTGTGTATCATTACACCCCATTACTGATATAAACCAGGTAAAACCATGGGTATACTCATATAAAACAGGTCTAACCCAGTACCCAAGCCTCAACATTCATACAAACCAGGTCTACACATGTACTTCAGACCCAATATTGTTACAGACCAGCTGCACGTCTAATCTAATATAGATTTTATTTTGAAACAGGTCTACTTGTCAAGGGTGCTGAAGGTGGGTGTGGTGCAGGAATCAAGCGCAGGACGCAGAAACTAAGTCCAAAAGACTTTAGTGAAATATTCACGTAGTACACGAGCTCAACAAGCCCGGAGGCGAAATAAAGGCGCACACAGGCGTCAAACAAAAGGCGCACTAACATGTGCGAAAAACCCTCTCCAAAACAACGGAGGGAAACACGTAGCACAGAACACCAAACAGAAGCGCAATCACACACAACACCTGACACACACAACGAGAACTAAATAGGACACTAATGAACACTAACTGGAAACAGGTGTACAACATCAAGACAAAACCAAACGAACATGAAACATACAACGGTGGCAGCTAGTATTGCTCGACCGCCGAAGCCTGCCCGAGCAAGGAGGAGGAGCAACCTCGGCCGAAACCGTGACACTACTGCTATGTCAACCTCAATTTTCATAAAAATTTGTATTCTTCTGTATTTCTTCCCCAATATTCATACAAACCAGATCTACACCTGTATCTCAAATTGACATACCTAAAGTATGCACCTGTGCTTGAACCCAATTAATCAACTAAGCTAGGTCTAAATATGTGCCGAAGCTTGAATACGCATAAACTGTTAACCAGGTCTACCCCTGCATCTCAGCTCCAGTACTCCTACAAACCAGGTCTACAGCTTTGACTGAGTACCAATATTAATATAAACCAGATCTACACCTGCATCTCAGCCCAAATACCCATACTAACCAGGTTTAGACCTGTGGCCATGTCCCAATACTCTGATAAACCAGGTCTACACTTGTGACTATTCAGCAAAACTAACATAAACTTTGTGCAAGAGACAGTAAAGAAACCTATTGACATTAAATATTTGTTAATTTATTACACTAATTCAGTACCATCATGAGAGTACAATTCCCCCTGAAATAACAGAATATGACGTTTTACAATTCAGAATCACTGATTAAAAACTATTGTAAAGGCTAATGGATAATGCTAAAATGATCTGTAAAATAATCTTGATCAAGTACACTACCGGTAAAAAGTTTTAGAACACCTACTCATTCAAGGGTTTGTCTTTATTTTTTTAACCATTTTCTACATTGTAGAATAATAGTGAAGCCATCAAAACTATGAAATAACACATATGGAATCATGTAGTAACCAAAAAAGTTTTAAACAAATCAAAATATATTTTATATTTGAGATTCTTCTAATAGCCACCCTTTGCCTTGATGACAGCTTTGCACACTCTTGGCATTCTCTCAACACGCTTCATGAGGTAGTCACCTGGAATGCATTTCAGTTAACAGGTGTGCCTTCTTAAAAGTGGAATTTATTTCCTTCTTAACGCGTTTGAGCCAATCAGTTGTGTTGTGACAAGGTAGTGGGTATATACAGAAGATAGTCCTATTTGGTAAAAGACCAAGTCCATATTATGGCAAGAACAGCTCAAATAAGCAAAGAAAAACGACAGTCCATTATTACTTTAAGACATGAAGGTCAGTCAATACGGAACATTTCAAGAGGCTGTAAAGTACAAAAAAACTATTCTCGCTATTGTGACCCATTAGATGAAATGGGTTAAGAAAGTAATTTGTACTTGATTAACTGTAAAGATACTTGATTAAAACATAATAGCAGAGTAGATTTGCAATCACAATGTCATGCCCTGGCTCTGGGGACTCTTAATTGTTGAGCCAGGGTGTGGATTTTCTATGTTTTGTTTGCTATGGTTTTCGTTCTAGATAGGTTAGATCTATGTTGGCCAGGGTGGTTCCCAATCAGAGGCAGCTGTAGCTCGTTGTCTCTGATTGGGAATCATACTTAGGCAGCCTGTTTTCACTAGTCATTGTGGGATCTTGTTCGAAAGGTTTGTGTTAACCTAGGACTTCACGTTTCGTTTGTTGTTTTGTTCAGTGTGGTGTACTTCAATAAAAGATGTACGTTTATCACGCTGCGCCTTGGTCCGCTTCATCTTATAACGATCGTGACACACAAAGACAAAAAAACATGAACATGATTCAGCATAAATAGCTACCATATCTGCCTGACTTGCTTTAAACATCATTCAATTATATTATTCACAAACAATTATGATTGTTATAGTCTTCAGTCTGGAAGGCACATTTTTGTAAACTGATAGAAATGAACTAAAAGAGTGACATTGATGAAGAGATGAGAAAGAAAGGCCAAGACTCACCTTTCGGCGAAGAAACGATGGGATTCTTGAAAACCACGGGAGAATAATGCAGCTCTTCTGCCATCCTTTACTTCTCGTCAACAGTGTGTTTCTTAGAGATACAAGTACGGAGAAACCTTACCCAGTGTTGATCTCTATGAGGTGGTGGCTCTTGTTGTTTTTATCCCTATTAGGACCTGTATTACTACTTCTGCTTTGACTCTGGTTTGCATTAAACATGTCACAGAAAACTATTTCACTGTTTCATCTGACTGAGAGGAGGAAGTTATGTTGACCTGTCATGATGGTACTGTCATGATACTACTGAATGGCACTGCAGTACTCAATATGAAAAGCTGTATGGAAAGCCGTAAGCCTACAACTGTGAATGGAAAACAGAAATAGTTTTGTACAGAAACAGAAATCGGAGTGTCTCTAATTCTTTGCTCACTTGTTTTAGTGTGAGGATACCTCTGAAGGCCTCCTGTCAGTGGTTGGTTGAGAAGTTTTTTGAGAAGTTGGCCAATCCACATTGTGGTTGACAAGTTAAAGGAAATTCCCTGATTTGCTAAGACATCAGAAAATGTTGTAATGTGTTTCCTATTTGTCTGTCTGTAACAGTAATTATCAAAATGCCTGCAATAGTGCTTCAGTAAGGGATAGTGGGGTAAGTTGAGCCTTTAGTTTTACATTCAGCATATAGCATTCTTTCTAACAAATATATCTACATATACAGTGCATTCGGAAAGTATTCAGACTCCTTGATCTTTTCCACATTTTGTTACATTACAGCCTTATTCTAAAATTGCTTAAATCGGTTTTTCCCCCTCATCAATCTACACAAAATATCCCATAATGACAAAGCAAAAATAGGTTTTTAAAATGTTTTGCAAATGTATAAAAAAAAAAAAAAAGGAAATATCACATTAACATAAGTATTCAGACTCTTTACTCAGGACTTTGTTGAAGCACATTTGGCAGAGATTACAGCCTTGAGTCTTCTTGGGTATGACACTACGGGTATGACACTACTATGTGCGGCACACCTGTATTTGGGGAGTTTCTCCCATTCTTCTCTGCATATCCTCTCAAGCTCTGTCAGGTTGGATGGGGAGCGTTGCTGTACAGTTATATTCAGGTCTCTCCAGAGATGTTAAACCAAGTTCAAGTCTGGGCTCTTGCTGGGCCATTCAAGGACATTCAGATACTTGTCCCGAAGCCACTCCTGCGTTGTCTTGGCTGTGTGCTTAGGGTCGTTGTCTATGTTGGAAGGTGAACCTTCGCCCCTGTCTGAGGTCCCGAGCGCTCTGGAGCAGGTTTTCATGAAGGATCTCTCTGTACTTTGCTCCATTCATCTTTCCTTCTATCCTTACTAGTCTCCCAGTCCCTGCCGCTGAAAAACATCCCCACAGCATGATGCTGCCACCACCATTTATTTTATTTGTATTTTATTTCACCTTTATTTAACCAGGTAAGCCAGTTGAGAACAAGTTCTCATTTACAACTGCGACCTGGCCAAGATAAAGCAAAGCAGTGCGATAAAAACAACAACACAGAGTTACATATGGGGTAAAACAAAACATAAAGTCAAAAAATACAACAGAAAATATATATACAGTGTGTGCAAATGTAGCAAGTTATGGAGGTAAGGCAATAAATAGGCTATAGTGTAAAATAATTACAATTAGTATTAACACTGGAATGATAGATGTGCAAGAGATTATGTGCAAATAGAGATACTGGGGTGCAAATTAGCAAAATAAATAACAATATAGGGATGAGGTAGTTGGGTGGGCTAATTTCAGATGGGCTGTGTACAGGTGCAGTGATCTGTAAGGTGCTCTGACAACTGATGCTTAAAGTTAGTGAGGGAGATAAGATGGGATGTAGGGATGGTGCCAGGTTTCCTCCAGACGTGACGCTTGGCATTCAGGCCAAAGAGTTCAATCTTGGTTTCATCAGACCAGAGAATCTTGTTTCTCATGGTCTGAGAGTTTTTAAGTGCCTTTTGTCAAACTCTAAGCGGGCTATCATTTGCCTTTTACTGAGGAGTGGCTTCCGTCTGGCCACTCTACCATAAATGCCTGATTGGTGGAGTGATACAGAGATGGTTGTCCTTCTGGAAGGTTCTCCTATCTCCAAAGAGGAAATCTAGAGCTCTGTCAGTGTGACCATCGGGTTCTTGGTCACCTCCCTGGCCAAGGCCCTTCTTCCCCGGCCAGCTTTAGGAAGAGTCTTGGTGGTTCCAAACTTCTTCCATTTAAGAATGATGGAGGCCACTGTGTTCTTGGGGATCTTCAATACTGCAGAAATGTTTTGGTACCCTAAAGGTACCATAAATGTGCCAACATTTCTAAAAACCTGTTTTCGCTAGTTTGCTGAGGATTTATTTTTATTTAATCAATTTTAGAAGGCTGTAATGTAACAACATTTTGATAAAGAGAAGGGGTTTGAATACTTTCCGAAGGCACTGTATGTCAGGATGTTGTGTGTCCCTGGAAATAATCAGAATTCATGTAGAAATTACAGTTTTGAAAAAATAGCTTGTCCACACAGCCAAGACAGCACAGTAGTGGCTTCGGGACAAGTCTCTAAATGTCCTTGAGTGGCCCAGCCAGAGCCCGGACTTGAACCCAATCGAACATCTCTGGAGAGACCTGAAAATAACTGTGCAGTGACGCTCCCCTTCCAACCTGACAGAGCTTGAGTGTATCTGCAGAGAAGAATGAGCGAAACTCCCCAAATACAGGTGTGCCAAGCTTGTAGCGTCATACCCAAGAAAATGTGAGACTGTAATCGCTGCCAAAGGTGCTTCAACAAAGTACTGAGTAAAGGGTCTGAATACTTATGTAAATGTGATATTTCTTTTAAATGTGATGTTGAGACTGTTCTGTTATTTTTTTTTTCATGGGAATTCACTAAAAAGCTGTATTCTATGTGACATAAACCTGTATTTGATTTGCCATTCTGGGGTATTGTGTGTAGGTTGATGAGGAGAAAAACAAACAATTTAATCACTTTTAGAATAAGGCTGTAATGTAACAAAATGTGGAAAAAGTCAAGGGGTCTGAATACTTTCCGAATGCACTGTAACTATGTGCAGAAACAGAAATAGGATTGTCTTTCATTCCTCTCTTGTTTTAGTGTGAGCATACCTCTGAAGACATGCCGTACCCTCTCTATACCCTCCAGTCACTGGTTGATTTATAAGTTGACCAAGCCACATTGACTGGTTACAAGTTAAAGGAAATGCCCAGACTTGTCAAAATGTAGTAATCGGTTTCCCTTTTGTTTGTAATATTAATACATTTCCCATATGAATGCAATAAATCTTCAGTACACTAATGAGCCAACCCTAGGAGGTTGAATGGAAGCGGTGTTGCTACAATATGGACGTGGGGCAGCTGCAATGTTGAAATATTGTCACCAGAGGACAGTAGTGAGGTCGAAATGGATCAGAGAAAATAGCTACACCACTTGTTTAATCAAGATGGCATCCAATCCTTTATTCTGTCCATCAATTACCCAATTAGATGAATTTGATGAGATTAGTTATTTTGTACACAAAATAGTCTCACAATATGTGTGTATCAGATAAACTAAAACCATTGTGTACATATTACATAAAATACTTGCAAATGTATATGCAGAGACAGTCTTCTAAACAGAACAGTAATGTCAATCAAATTGTGAATTTCTTCCAGTGACTGATTCAGACACTACTATCAAAAAGAACAAGAAGTCCTCCAAGAACAAAGAGGAGTCTCCAGTGGCTGAGGAGATGGAACACACTAATGATACAGAAACCAACCAATCAGAGACTGTGGAGGACTCTGCAAAAAAGAAAATGAAACGGGATGCAGCAATAAAGGAGAGCGAAGAAGTGAGATCAGTGGAGGAGGAACAAAAAAAAAAGTAAAAAAAAAAAATGCAAAGAGGACAAACAGACAATAGGGGACAGGTTACACAATGAGTCCATACTCATGATATCAACATCAGATATGAGGTTGCTAGATACAGTGAGGGAAAAAAGTATTTGATCCACTGCTGATTTTGTACGTTTGCCCACTGACAAAGAAATGATCAGTCTATAATATTAATGGTAGATTTATTTGAACAGTGAGAGACAGAATAACAACAAACAAATCCTTAAAAACGCATGTCAAAAATGTTATAAATTGATTTACATTTTAATGAGGGAAATAAGTATTGGATTTCTTTATTGTTATTCTGTCTCTCACTGTTCAAATAAACCTACCATTAAAATTATAGACTGATCATGTCTTTGTCAGTGGGCAAACGTACAAAATCAGCAGGGGATCAAATACTTTTTTCCCTCACTGTATGAGCACAGTAATGTCTCTGTTTTATTTTGCTCAATGAGCTTTCCTTACTACTTTCTGTGATGTCACACATTTGCATGATGCTTAAGAAGCAATCTGCAGTTGCTACATTCATTTTTGGACTTATAAATTAATAATATGTACCCATTGATTTTTGAAGAATATGTCTTATAAATGCCTCATGAGCTTAGTTCAACTGTCGTACCCAGAACCCAAAATATATGCTTGTTTTTCTCCAATATTTGTAAACAAAGTAAATGTAACCAAACACTATTTAGCCTCATTACATGGTTAAAACTAGCATTTTGATATCATAGAGTCTGAATTTGAGAGTGGTTCCATTTCTCCAGCCCCATCCCTCAGCTTTTTACCAAAACAGGGACCAAAACAGGGATGGGGAATTGGCTTTATTATTGTTTCAACTGCTGATTGCCGCTTTAAAGGTGAATTTCATCAAGTGCCTAAAGCTACTGATTTAGCAGAAATATTACATTGTTTATACAACAGAGTGATTTCATAAAAAACTTGAAACTTCCATTCTATGTATTAAACTTGTACTTCATATGCTATGACCTTTCAAAATGGAAGGAAGACAATCTTTGAAGACAAGTCCTGCTTTGCTTTGTAAACTGAATATTATATGATTTCTGATCTATGAAAGACCAAAACAAATGTTATTATTAAACATGACTATACATACAGGTGATCTATGATTGTGAAAATTTCAACAACTGTACGGAACATAATACATTAAGACAATAGAAGAACATTAATTCATTGTCAAAGTGAAATTATTGATATTAAAGTAAATGTGCTTGATTTATATAAAAGCTCAAAACTAAACATACTTTTTTTAATTCACTGTAGCTACATTACAACAGATCATTGGTTGTTAACATATCAAGAACGTACAAAACAGACAATGATTGGGGTCAATTCAAATTGAAGTAAGCTCATTAAGGTTTTCCATTGTGAATTTTTTATTAAAATCACTTCCTGAATTGAGTGAATTCGAATTGACCCCAATAGACAGATGTCATGGGTCCTTAAATTAGAAGAATATAACTCAATTTAATTCTCATAGGGAGATGCAATAATATATGGGTTCAGTATGTGAGAATACCTCTTAAGAGAGTGTCTCTGCAATTTAATCTGACCATATTAATGCTCTACTCACAGATCCAACGGTTCTCCATGTCACACCATGCAGGATTCCAATTAGCCAATGGTGCATTATTTGGGACAGTTAACACGCAATTACCTCCAGTTTGACTGTTCCAAAACCTGTGAAAAGAGAACAACACCATGAATGAAAAGAAACGACTGAATCAAATAATGATTTAACAATGCCTCTTTGTTGTGTTTATACTGAATGAAATGTCATTACCCATCAATCAGATTCTGATGACTTCCATCAATCCAAAGCCATTGGCCGTCTTTAGCCATGTCAGTCAGGCCGATCCAGTATCCACGATGTTTATCATAGTAGTGTTGAGTGTGGTTATGAATGAATTCCTGAATGAGAAGTGAGTGAAACAGTTCTCATAATTCACAGTTTCGGGAGGCAGTGTGTAAATACTGGATCTAATGGATGTAATCAGGTCCAAATGAGAATATAACAAAGAGCACAACAGGAAGTAGCATTGTAATGGGCTTTTGTCTTTCAGTTATGACTGCTTTACCCTGAGCTCATAGCTATCACACATTTTAATCTAGTTCCTATTTAACTTTTTTTTCATTTTCATTGTTTGAGTTACTTAAAGGTTGAGTGAATCGGTCCCTCAAAACTCTTGTTTGTACCAGTGTGCTACCTGATCCTCTTGGCTGCCAATGACTGCCAAATCAGCATTCTCTTGTTTGCAATATTGTTGGCTTTCTGTCCAGTTCTTCCATGGAGCGGCAGGGTGCAAAATCAGGTAACAACTAGATTGGAACAACATCCAGCCACCTTGACAAGAGTTACACGCTCTCTACAATATAAACAATATTAGTATTATCATACTGTATATTAATTTAAAGTGTGATATCTAATAAATAATGTATTTGAATATACAAGAAGGAGGATTACCTCCTGTGTCTTCTTTTTGTGAACGATATTTCTTGACAGGAAAATATCCCTCTCTCTTGACACCTCTTCTTTCTCAGCCGCTAAAAGTTGGTTTGCAGTGTTTACATTGTTATAATCACTCTGCAAAATGTGATTGGCTGTACTCAGATTTGCAGCCAGTTCCTTCACCAACTTTGTGTTGTGCTCTGAGAAGGCAGTGCTGACTGTGGAGAAAGACGTGTTTACTCTATGATGTCAACCTGCACCACTGCAAAATCCATATTACTTTATGATCCATATACTCACAGTAGACACAGAGGCATATAATGGCTTAAACCAAGAGGACACAAAGATCCTAACTTATATGCTCTCTGTCACTGCCGGCTGCATGGCAAATGGTCCAACAAAACACAAAGGACAAAGATTTAAAGGCCAGTACGCACTTCCCCCTTTGAGGGGCCAAAATTATTTTAAAAAACTCCTAAGCCTAAGTTCCATCACTATCATAAAAAAAACGATAGATCTGAAAACCAGCCATGTTGCAGACACCGATGTCTTGCTCCAGGACAAGCTAAACACCTTCTTCGCCTGCGTCGAGGGAAACACAATGTCGCCGACGCGGGCCACCACCGCACCCGTGGACTGTGAGCTCTTGTTCTCCGTTGCCGACGTGAGTAAGACAATTAAGCGTGTTAACCCTCGCAAGGCTGCCGGCCCAGACGGCATCCCTAGCCGCGTCCTCAGAGCATGCGCAGACCAGCTGGCTGGATTGTTTACGGACATATTCAATCTCTCCCTATCCCAGTCTGTTGTTCCCACTTGCTTCAAGATGTCCAGCATTGTTCCTGTACCCAAGAAAGTGAAGGTAACTGAATTAAATGACTATCGCCCCATAGCACTCACTTCTGTCATAATGAAGTGCTTTGAGAGGCTAGTTAACGATCATATCGCCTCCACCTTACCCGACACCCTAGACCCACTGCAATTTGCATACCGCCCCAACAGATCCACGGATGACGCAATCGCCATCGCACTGCACACTGCCCTATCCCATCTGGACAAGAGGAATACCTATGTAAGAATGCTGTTCATTGAATACAGCTCAGTCTTCAACACCATAGTACCCTCCAAGCTCATCATTAAGCTCGGGGCCCTGGTTCTGTGCAATCGGGTCCTGGACTTCCTGACGGGCCACCCCAGGTGGTGAAGGTAGGGAACAAAACCTCCATTACGCTGGTCCTCAACACAGGGGGCCCCACAAGGGTGCATACTCAGCCCCCTCCTGACTCGCTGTTCACCCATGACTGCGTGGCCACTTACGTCTCCAACTCAACCATCAAGTTTGCAGATGACACAACAGTGGTTGGCCTGATTACTAACAACGACGAGACAGCCTCCAGGGAGGGAGGTAAGGACCCTGGCGGGAGTAAAATAACCTCTCCCTCAACTTCAACAAAACAAAGGAGCTGATCGTGGACTTCAGGAGACAGCAGAGGGAGCATGCCACCATCCACATAGATAGGGCCGCAGTGGAGAAGGTGAAAAGCTTCAAGTTCCTCGGCATACACATCACTGACACTCTGAAATGTTCCACCCACACAGACAGTGTGGTGAAGAAGGCGCAACAGCGCCAATTCAACCTCAGCAGGCGGAAGAAATTCGGCTTAGCCCTTTAGACCCTCACAAACTTTAACAGATGCACCATTGAGAGCATCCTGTCAGGCTGTATCACCATCTGGTATGTCAACTACACCGTCTGCAACCGCTGGGCTCTTCAGAGGGTGGTACGGTCTACCCAACGCATCACCAGGGGCACATTGCCCTCCAGGACATATACAGCACCCGGTGTCACAGGAAGGCCAAGAAGATCAGCCACGGCATGTTCACCCCACTACCATCCAGAAGGCGAGGTCAGTACAGATGCATCAAAGCTGTGACCGAAAGACTGAAAAACAGCTTCTATCTCAAGGCTATCAGACTGTTAAACAGTCACCACTAGCCGGTCCCCACCCAGTACCCTGCCCTGAACTTTAGTCACTGTCACTAGATGGCTACCACCTGGTTACTCTACCATGCACCAGAGGCTGCTGCCCTATGTACATAGTCATTGAACACTGGTCACTTTAAATAATGTTTACATACTGTTTTACCCACTTCATATGTATATACTATATTCTAGTCAACACCTATCCTATTTAACTATTGCTGTACATATACTATTCTTCAGATATACTACACATTCTATCCATATACTGTCCATATTGTCTATACATCCCATCACACATACAGTACCAGTCAAAAGTTTGGACACACCTACTCATTCCAGGGTTGTTCTTTATTTGTACTATTTTCTACATTGTAGGATAATAGTGAAGACATCAAAACTATGAAATAACACATATGGAATCATGCAGTAACCCAAAAACTGTTAAACAAATCTAAATATATGTTATATTTGAGATTCTTCAAAGTAGCCACCCTTTGCCTTGATGACAGCTTTGCACGCTCTTGGCATTCTCTCAACCAGCTTCATGAGGTAGTCACCTGGAATGCATTTCAATTAACAGGTGTGCCTTGTTAAATGTTAATTTGTGGAATTTCTTTCCTTCTTAATGTGTTTGAGCCAATCAGTTGTGTTGTGACAAGGTAGGGGTGGTATATAGAAGATAGCCCTATTTGGTAAAAGACCAAGTCCATATTATGGCAAGAACAGCTCAAATAAGCAATGAGAAATGACAGTCCATCATTACTTTAAGACACGAAAGCCAGTCAATCCGGAAAATTTCAAGAACTTTTAAAGTTTCTTCAAGTGCAGTCGCAAAAACCATCAAGCGCTATGATGAAACTGGCTCTCATGAGGACCGCCACAGGAAAGGAAGACCCAGAGTTACCTCTGCTGCAGAGCATCAGAAATCGGCAATTAACTGCACCTCAGATTGCAGCCCAAATAAATGCTTCACAGAGTTCAAGTAACAGACATCTCAACATCAAGTGTTCAGAGGAGACTGCATGAATCAGGCCTTCATGGTTGAATTGCTGAAAATAAACCGCTACTAAAGGACACCAACAGAAGAAGAGACATGCTTGGGCCAAGAAACACGAGCAATGGACATTAGACTGGTGGAAATCTGTCCTTTGGTCTGATGAGGCCAATTTTGTGATTTTTGGTTCCAACCGCCGTGTCTTTGTGAGACGCAGAGTAGGTGAACAGATCATCTCCGCATGTGTGGTTCCCACCGTGAAGCATGGAGGAGGAGGTGTGATGGTGTGGGGCTCCTTTACTGGTGACACTGTTGGTGATTTATTTAGAATGGCACACTTAACCAGCATGGCTACCACAGCATTCTGCAGCGATACGCCATCCCATCTGGTTTGCGCTTAGTGGGACTATCATTTGTTTTTCAACAGGACAATGACCCAAAACTCCAGGCTGTGTAAGGGCTATTTGACCAAGAAGGAGAGTGATGGAGTGCTGCATCAGTTGACCTGGCCTCCACAATCCCCTGACCTCAACCCAAAGCAGCCAACAAGTGCTCAGCATATGTGGGAACTCCTTCAAGACTGTTGGAAAAGCATTCCAATTGACTACCTCATGAAGATGGTTGAGAGAATGCCAAGAATGTGCAAAGCTGTCATCAAGCAAAGGGTGGCTACTTTGAAGAATCAAAAATATAAAATATATTTTGATTTGTTTAAAACTTTTTTCGTTACTACATGAATCCATATGTGATATTTCATAGTTGTGATGGCTTCACTATTATTCTAAAATGTAGAAAATAGTCCAAATAATGAAAAACCCTTGAATGAGTAGGTGTGTCCAAACATTTGACTGGTAGTGTATATATATATATTTATTTATACTCCGGACTCCGTCATTTCTGGTCTGAATATTTATATATTTCTTAATTCTATTATTTTACTTTTTAGATGTGTGTATTGTTGTGTATTGTTAGATATTACTGTACTCTTCGAGCTAGGAAAACAAGCATTTCGCTACACCTACAACAATATCTGCTAAATATGTGTATGCGACCAATACAATTTGATTTGATTTTGATTTGATTTCAGATCTCCAATTGCATTTTGACTCAGAAAGTGACCTTGGTTGGTGACAGCTGGTCTTGACAGTCTGTTATAAAAGGACATAATATCTTAGATGTGGTTTGCAAGTTCCTTAAACATTTCCAACAGAGGAGGAACGTAGTTAGACAGATAACAACACTCATCTGAATTTGGGACCTTGTTGTGAAAGTCTGATATACTGTAATGATTAGATAACAATACACTCACATACTTGCCACAGGGAAATGTTGAGAGTGACTTGTAGAACACACAAAATCCCAAAGCTCACAGAAACCATCCTGTAGAGTCTTCTCCCTGAACCCTCCGGTCCTGAGGAGATACACATTGATGTGAGAACACACACACATGCATACACACATGAACACAACCATACCCACACACACACACACACAAATACCCAGACACACACATGCTGCACACACACTAAAACACTCACACGCGTACACACAATCAAGCACGCACACGCACACACGTACAAGAGGGTGGGGGTGTAATATAATCAACTATAAGAGGACCGTTCCTCACAGCTGTTTTAGTGGGAATTACTGTCTCAGTATAACATGTTAAAAGCACATAATTACATTAAAGGGCTAATCTGCAGTTGCTACATACAATTTGACTTTTTAATGTATGATATATACCCATTGACTCGTCAAGCTTGAGCTCATGAGCTTAGTTCAACTGTCGTGTCATGTGTTTGTGTAAGTATTTGTCAGTGTGTGTGTGTGTGTGTGTGTTTTCTTAGTTCTTAACTGACCGATCGGTCTTAGTCTTCACTCACCTCGTTGCTCTATTCTCGTTTTCTTCAATAACGTTATTTAATTCAATAACCTGTTGGTTGACATGGTCATCCATCTTAACTAACTGTATGATTACCTTTCTAACTGACATGTAATGGTAAAATATACTGTATGATTACCTTTCTAACTGACTTGTAATGGTAATATCTACTGTATGATTCTAACTTCACTGGCAAGTAGTTGAGTAGTTGGTCTGATGTGTGTTTCCACGTGGCACCTCTGATCTCTGTCTGTGGTCCACTACAGTTGATAGAACGTTTTAAGTAGCCAGTCACCTTCAAGCGGGAAGTTGGTAGATCTGACAGAATAATCTAAATAAAGCGATACAACATAATAGCTGGATGACAACAAATAGTGACAAGTGCAGCCTTTCACTTTGCCTGGCCTGTTTGTGGCATCCTCAGCCTTCAAACGGAGATCATGTTATGGCTTGCACTCTATGCAGATGGCCATATAGGGGCCTTTTGTTCTATCTTTGCTGTGTGTGATATCAGTGTGAGGAGTTATTCAGAGTTGTGTGCAGGAAATCTATGTCTGCATCTTTCTCAGTGGTTTTAAAGGGTACATTTAAGATATCTTACTTCATTTCCTGTATGTCTGCAATATATCTTCAGTACACTGTTGGGCCATCAATACGAGGTTGAATGGAAGTGGGGTTGCTGCAATATGGACGTGGGTTTGCGGCAATGTTTAAATACTTTTGGGAGATCAAAATGGATCCGACAAAACAAGCTACACCACTTGTTTATTCAAGATTGGTGTCCAATCCTTTATTCAGTATATCAATTATACAATAATTAATTTGTTAAGATCAGTTTATTTGGTACACAAAATAGTCTCACAATATGTGTGTATCAGATCAACTAAAAACCATTGTTTACATATTTCAGAAAATAATTGCAGATGTAAGGCAGCAATAGAGGAGAGAGAAGAAGGGGGAACTGTGGAGGAGGAACATATAATATGAAACAAGATTGATGAGGACTTCAATGGTTGTCTAAGATTGTTGGAGCGGCAAAGAGGTCAGGCATTTAGGAGATTGTGGTCAGAGCTCCAATGTTCAGTTCATCTCATAGACAGATTAAACAATCATATGAAACACAGTATATTTTAATCTGTGCTCAACGGCCATTATTGCAAAACCATGAACAAGTAAAAAGGCTGTTTTGTTTCCTGTCAACATGTATTTATTTGTATGCAAAAATTCAACAATAGATGTTATAGTGGAAGAGATATTAGAAATCATTTTTGAGCGTCAACTGGTATTTTTAGATCACATCTTGTATGGAGGTCCTGTATTGTTAATGTTCTCAACATGGATGTTTTAAAAATGTGATATCAACATCAGATATGAGGTTGCTAGATATGAGCACAGTAATGTCCATGATTTTTTTCGCTTACTGCTCTCTCACATATTTGCATGATTCATAAAGGAGAAATCTGCAGTTTCTACAAATTAATGATATGTACACATTGATTATTGAAGAATATAACTTATTTATGCCTCACGAGCTTAGTTCAAAATATACGCTGTGGTCCGCGTCGCCAGCCCGGTCCGGCCTGTTCCTGCTCCCCGCACCAAGCCAGTGGTGCGCGTCGCCAGCCCGGTCCGGCCTGTTCCTGCTCCCCGCACCAAGCCTGTGGTGCGCGTCGCCAGCCCGGTCCAGCCTGTTCCTGCTCCCCGCACCAAAACAGTGGTGCGCGTCGCCAGCCCGGTCCGGCCTGTTCCTGCTCCCTGCACCAAGCCTGTGGTGCGTGTCGTCAGCCCGGTCCGGCCTGTTCCTGCCCCTCGCACCAAGCCTGTGGTGCGTGTCGCCAGCCCGGTCCGGCTTGTTCCTGCTCCCCGCACCAAGCCTGTGGTGCGCGTCGCCAGCCCGGTCCGGTCTGTTCCTGCTCCCCGCACCAAGCCAGTGGTGCGCGTCGTCAGCCCGGTCCAGCCTGTTCCTGCCCCTCGCATCAAGCCAGTGGTGCGCGTCGCCAGCCCGGTCCGGCCTGTTCCTGCTCCCCGCACCAAGTCAGTGGTGCGCGTCGTCAGCCCGGTCCGGCCCGTTCCTGCTCCCCGCACCAAGCCGGGGCCAGACCAGACCAGGGGCGCAACGGGGGGGTGGAGAGAGAGTGGTGGTCACGCCCGGAGCCGGATCCGCCTCCGTGGCGGAATGCCCTCCCGGCCCCTACCCTCTGGTGTTTGTGTGGCGCGGTCGCAGTCCGCGCCTTTGGGACTGTCACGCCCTGGCTCTGGGGACTCTTAAATGTTGAGCCAGGGTGTGGATTTTTCTATGTTTAGTTTTTCTATGTTTTGTTCTAGATCGTTTAGATCTATGTTGGCCAGGCTGGTTCCCAATCAGAGGCAGCTGTAGCTCGTTGTCTCTGATTGGGGACCATACTTAGGCAGCCCGTTTGGCACTACTTAATTGTGGGATCTTGTTCCGTTTGGTTTGTTGTGTATAACCTAGGACTTCACGTATCGTTTGTTTGTTGTTTTCGTTCGTGTAAGTACAATTAAAGTATGTACGCTTATCACGCTGCGCCTTGGTCCGTCTCATTCTCATCCGGTAACGATCGTGACAATAGCCCTATTTGGTAAAAGACCAAGTCCATATTATGGAAAGAACAGCTCAAATAAGCAATGAGAAACGACAGTCCATCATTACTTTAAGACACGAAAGCCAGTCAATCCGGAAAATTTCAAGAACTTTTAAAGTTTCTTAAAGTGCAGTCGCAAAAACCATCAAGCGCTATGATGAAACTGGCTCTTATGAGGACCGCCATAGGAAAGGAAGACCCAGAGTTACCTCTGCTGCAGAGCATCAGAAATTGGCAATTAACTGCACCTCAGATTGCAGCCCAAATAAATGCTTCACAGAGTTCAAGTAACAGACATCTCAACATAAAGTGTTCAGAGGAGACTGCATGAATCAGGCCTTCATGGTTGAATTGCTGAAAATAAACCACTACTAAAGGACACCAACAAGAAGAAGAGACATGCTTGGGCCAAGAAACACGAGCAATGGACATTAGACTGGTGGAAATCTGTCCTTTGGTCTGATGAGGCCAATTTTGTGATTTTTGGTTCCAACCGCGTGTTTTTGGAGGAGAGGGAACAGATCATCTCCGCATGTGGTTGAAGCAGAGAGGATGTGATGGTGTGGGGGCTCCTTTGCTGGTGACACTGTTGGTGATTTATTTAGAATGGCACACTTAACCAGCATGGCTACCACAGCATTCTGCAGCGATACGCCATCCCATCTGGTTTGCGCTTAGTGGGACTATCATTTGTTTTTCAACAGGACAATGACCCAACACAACTCCAGGCTGTGTAAGGGCTATTTGACCAAGAAGGAGAGTGATGGAGTGCTGCATCAGTTGACCTGGCCTCCACAATCCCCCGACCTCAACCCAAAGCAGCCAACAAGTGCTCAGCATATGTGGGAACTGCTTCAAGACTGTTGGAAAAGTATTCCAATTGACTACCTCATGAAGATGGTTGAGAGAATGCCAAGACTGTGCAAAGCTGTCATCAAGCAAAGGGTGGCTACTTTGAAGAATCTAAAATATAAAATATATTTTGATTTGTTTAAGACTTTTTTGGTTACTACATGATTCCATATGTGATATTTCATAGTTTTGATGGCTTCACTATTATTCTAAAATGTAGAAAATAGTCCAAATAAAGAAAAACCCTTGAATGAGTAGGTGTGTCCAAACTTTTGACTGGTAATGAAAAATATATATATATATATATATATATATATATATATATATATATATATATATATATATATTTATTTATACTCCGGACTCCGTCATTTCTGGTCCGAATATTTATATATTTCTTAATTCTATTATTTTACTTTTTAGATGTGTGTATTGTTGTGTATTGTTAGATTTTACTGTACTCTTCGAGCTAGGAAAACAAGCATTTCGCTACACCTACAACAATATCTGCTAAATATGTGTATGCGACCAATACAATTTGATTTTGATTTGATTTCAGATCTCCAATTGCATTTTGACTCAGAAAGTGACCTTGGTTGGTGACCGCTGGTCTTGACAGTCTGTTATAAAAGGACAGAATATCTTAGATGTGGTTTGCAAGTTCCTTAAACATTTCCAACAGAGGAGGAACGTAGTTAGACAGATAACAACACTCATCTGAATTTGGGACCTTGTTGTGAAAGTCTGATATACTGTAATGATTAGATAACAATACACTCACATACTTACCACAGGGAAATGTTGAGAGTGACTTGTAGAACACACAAAATCCCAAAGCTCACAGAAACCATCCTGTAGAGTCTTCTCCCTGAACCCTCAGGTCCTGAGGAGATACACATTGATGTGAGAACACACACACATGCATACACACATACACACAAGCATACCCCCACACACACACACAAATACCCAGACACACACATGCTGCACACACACTAAAACACTCACACGCGTACACGCAATCACGCACACACACGCACACACGTACAAGAGGGTGGGAGTGTAATATAATCAACTATAAGAGGACCGTTCCTCACAGCTGTTTTAGTGGGAATTACTGTCTCAGTATAACATGTTAAAAGCACATAATTACATTAAAGGGCTAATCTGCAGTTGCTACATACAATTTGACTTTTTAATGTATGATATATACCCATTGACTCGTCAAGCTTGAGCTCATGAGCTTAGTTCAACTGTCGTGTCATGTGTTTGTGTAAGTATTTGTCAGTGTGTGTGTGTGTGTGTGTGTTTTCTTAGTTCTTAACTGACCGATCGGTCTTAGTCTTCACTCACCTCGTTGCTCTATTCTCATTTTCTTCAATAACATTGTTTAATTCAATAACCTGTTGGTTGACATGGTCATCCATCTTAACTAACTGTATGATTACCTTTCTAACAGACATGTAATGGTAAAATCTACTGTATGATTACCTTTCTAACTGACTTGTAATGGTAATATCTACTGTATGATTCTAACTTCACTGGCAAGTAGTTGAGTAGTTGGTCTGATGTGTGTTTCCACGTGGCACCTCTGATCTCTGTCTGTGGTCCACTACAGTTGATAGAACGTTTTAAGTAGCCAGTCACCTTCAAGCGGGAAGTTGATAGATTTGACAGAATAATCTAAATAAAGCGATACAACATAATAGCTGGATGACAACAAATAGTGACAAGTGCAGCCTTTCACTTTGCCAGGCCTGTTTGTGGCATCCTCAGCCTTCAAACGGAGATCATGTTATGGCTTGCACTCTATGCAGATGGCCATATAGGGGCCTTTTGTTCTATCTTTGCTGTGTGTGATATCAGTGTGAGGAGTTATTCAGAGTTGTTTGCAGGAAATCTATGTCTGCATCTTTCTCAGTGGTTTTAAAGGGTACATTTAAGATATCTTATTTCATTTCCTGTATGTCTGCAATAGCTCTTCAGTACACTGTTGAGCCATCACTACGAGGTTGAATGGAAGTGGGGTTGCTGCAATATGGACGTGGGTTTGCGGCAATGTTTAAATACTTTTGGGAGATCAAAATGGATCCGACAAAACAAGCTACACCACTTGTTTATTCAAGATGGGTGTCCAATCCTTTATTCAGTATATCAATTATACAATAATTAATTTGTTAAGATCGGTTTATTTTGTACACAAAATAGTCTCACAATATGTGTGTATCAGATCAACTAAAAACCATTGTTTACATATTTCATAAAATAATTGCAGATGTAAGGCAGCAATAGAGGAGAGAGAAGAAGGGGGAACTGTGGAGGAGGAAAATAACATAATATGAAACAAGATTGATGAGGACTTCAATGGTTGTCTAAGATTGTTGGAGCGGCAAAGAGGTCAGGTATTTAGGAGCTTGTGGTCAGAGCTCCAATGTTCAGTTCATCTCATAGACAGATTAAACAATCATATGAAACACAGTATATTTTAATCTGTGCTCAACGGCCATTATTGCAAAACCATGAACAAGTAAAAAGGCTGTTTTGTTTCCTGTCAACATGTATTTATTTGTATGCAAAAATTCAACAATAGATGTTATAGTGGAAGAGATATTAGAAATAATTTTTGAGCGTCAACTGGTGTTTTTAGATCACAACTTGTATGGAGGTCCTGTATTGTTAATGTTCTAAACATGGATGTTTTAAACAATGTGATATCAACATCAGATATGAGGTTGCTAGATATGAGCACAGTAATGTCCATGATTTTTTTTGCTTACTGCGCTCTCACATATTTGCATGATTCTTAAAGGAGCAATCTGCAGTTTCTACAAATTAATGATATGTACACATTGATTATTGAAGAATATAACTTATTTATGCCTCATGAGCTTAGTTCAAAATATACGCTTGTTTTCCTCCAATGGTCGTTTAAAAAAATACATAAACAAACACTTTATAGCCTAATAACATGGTTAAAACTATAATGTTGATATCATGGATGGTCAGTCCTTGCATCCATAGCTCTGTCTATGAATTTGAGAGTGGTTACATTTATCCAGCCCCATCCCTCAGCTTTTTACCAAAACAGGGGCGGGGATGCACTTTGCTATTGTTTCAACTGCCAATTGCTGCTTTAAACCTAAATTGTTCTGGCTCCTCATCATCAAGGACCGTATGCAACCTGTCCTCAGTTTCATCTCCCTCTGTTGTGCTGCTTCCACTGCCTCTCCCTCTTCTCTGTTGAGGCCTAGATCTCCTCCCTGTCCCCGAACCTCCAGATGAACTGGCAGAG
Source organism: Coregonus clupeaformis (assembly GCF_020615455.1). Classification (NCBI taxonomy): domain Eukaryota; kingdom Metazoa; phylum Chordata; class Actinopteri; order Salmoniformes; family Salmonidae; genus Coregonus; species Coregonus clupeaformis. The sequence continues at coordinate 28,732 of NW_025535105.1, forward strand.
AGGGGAGTGGTGCCAGGGCCTGCAGTGGAGGGGTTGAAGAGCAGTGGGGCCTTTGTCGAGTGGTGGATGTAGAACCATCAGAAGGGGTGATTGACATAGCAGTGGGGGGTGAAGACCTTGACCAGCGGGGGTGCTTGCTGGGGAGGGGTGGCTCCCAAACATCATTACATTTTAGTCATTTAGCAGACGCTCTTATCCAGAGCGACTTACAGTTAGTGAGTGCATACATTTATTTTTCATACTGGCCCCCCGTGGGAATCGAACCCACAACCCTGGCGTTGCAAACGCTATGCTCTACCAACTGAGCTACATGGGGCCTGTGTAGCTCTGCATCCTCCACTCTGTGGTGAATAAAATAAAGGGATATATTGTTGTAAGACACACAGAATTACAGTTGACTACATTTACAAAACGACATTACTGTAAAGTAAAAACACCAAGCCTAAACATAGGTGGGAAACATACACACAATGCAAAAAGTAACACTTTGGAGACAAAGGCAGCAGTGAGAACCACAAATAAACAATGGCCATGAGAGTTTAGTGGCCTCTCCAAAGTTACAAGGATGAAACTTAGAATAGCAAATAGGGAACTAATATGAAACATAGACATTAACTACTTTGGAATTATATAACATTTAAATTACTTGTTACATAGGCCTATGTAAACTAAATCCAAAGCACAAAAAGCAGACAACTTATAAAAAACGAAACACATATAGTAAATTAGCTATATAAAGTCATGAAAATAATTTACTTACAGATCTAAAAGTGGATCCAATCTTTCTAGAAAGCATTCTTCGTCAGCCGAGTCGAAATCCTCGTTGTCCAAATTGCTCCCCTGATCCGACTCCAGTATTTTCTTCAAAGCTTCTATGTCGGGATACTTATTCATAGCTGCCTTCTTTTTAGCTTCCTGTTCGATATTCTTAGTTTTTCCATTTTTCTTTTTCTTGAGAAGCCATCTTCTATGCTAGAGCGATGAAATTAAAGCGATGAAGTCTGTTTACAATGTAATATAGCGTGCTCGGTGCGTCTCGTCTCGTCTCTGAGCCAGGTAACAATAGTTCGCATTACGCATAAAAGGTTCTAGGCCTTGCTTTGTCCCACCCAGGTCAACTGCATATCCCTGGAAAGCTTATCTCATTGGCTACAAGACTGTCAAGGTGCCATAGTAGCCAATCCCCTGTGTAATGAATGACTGCAACATCATATTTTTGATGTGCAAAGACATAGTCACTCGGTGGACATTCGATGTTGCCATTAAGTCATACATCATCAGATAACATTGGTAATAGACTGGATTTGTTCCTACCAACCTAAGGATTCGGTGTGTATCAACGTACTCCGTGTTGATTTCGTTTATGCTTCACAACGCTAGCCGGAATGTAGGTAGCAGTCATCTTGAAACGAGATCATCGGCACGGCCTGCCCTTATAAATTCATATGCCCATATATGGTAGTAAGTCACACCAAATATTTCAATAGCCAAGATACTTTCTGCAGACACCCTGCTTTTGCAGATAGGGGCTACCGTTCTCATACCAGACTGAATTGAATTTAGAAAATCTAATCGCGTCCCCAAATAATATTATGATGAATTGCATCACGTGTCTAAAGCTGATGATTTAGAAGTATTGCATAGGTTATAAAACTTTCATTCTATGTATTACACTTGTAATCGAAGGAAGACAATCTTGGAAGACAAGTCCTTCTTTGCTTTGTAAACTGAATATTATATGATTTCGGATCCATAAAAGGCCAAAACAAATGTTATTCTAAAACACTACTATACATACGGTTGATATTTTATTGTCAACATAACAACAACTGTACGGAACATAATACAATAAGACATTAGAAAAACATTAATTCATTGTCAAGTGAAATTATCAATATTAAAGAAAATGTGCCTGATTTATATGAAAGCTCAAAACTAAACATTATTTTTGAAATACACTATAGCTACATTACAACAGATCCTTGATTGTTAACATATCAAAAACGTCCAAAACAGACCCATGTTGGGGTCAGCCAATTAAGGTTTTCCATTGTGAATTTGATATTTAAATCACTTCCTGAATTCGAATTGGCCCCAACAGACAGATGTCATGGGTCCTTAAATTAGAAGAATAAAACTCAATTTACTCTGACCATATTAATGCTCTACTCTCACAGATTCAACGGTTCTCCATGAAACACCATGCAGCATTCCAATTAGCCAATGGTGGATTATTTGGGACAGTTAACACGCAATTACCTCCAGTTTGACTGTTCCAAAACCTGTGAAAAGAGAACACCACCGTGAATGAAAAGAAATGACTGAATCAAAGAACGATTTAACAATGCTTCTTTGTTGTTTACACTGAATGAAATGTCCTTACCCATCAGTCAGATTCTGATTACTTCCGTTAACCCAGAGCCATTGGCCGACTTTAGTCAGGCCGATCCAGTACCCATGATAGCCATCAAAGTAGTGTTGAGTGTGGTTACTAATAAATTCCTTAATGAGAAGTGAGTGAAACCACAAATTAGGTGTTAGTAGAAAGCGTTTTTTTAAATATTTTTTATAGCAATTCACAGTTTCGGGAGGCAGTGTGTAAATGCTGGATCTAATGGGTCTAATCAGGTCCAAATGAGAAAATAACAAAGAGCACAACAGGAAGTAGCATTGTAATGGGCTTTGTTCTTTTGTCTTTCAGTTATTACTGCTTTACCCTGAGCTAATAGCTGTCACACATTTTAATCTAGTTCCTATTTCACTTTTTTAAAAATTCATTTTAATTGTTTGAGTTTCTTAAAGGTTGGGTGAATCTGTCCCTTTAAACTCTTGTTTGTACCAGTGTCCCACCTGTTCCTCTTGGCTGCCAATGACAGCCAAATCAGCATTCTCTTGTTTGCAATATTGTTGGCTTTGTGTCCAGGTCTTCCATGGAGCGGCAGGGTGCAAAATCAGGTAACAACTAGATTTGAACAACATCCAGCCATGTTGACAAGAGTTACACTCTCTCTCTACAACAATAAAACATTACAGTTTTAACGCTACAATATAAACAATATTAGTATTATTAAGACTGTATATTAATTGAAAGTGTAATATCTAATAAGTAATGTATTTTAATGTTTAAGAAGGGTGATTACCTCCTGTGCCATTTTTTTGTGAACAATATTTCTTGACAGGAAAATCATCAAGCTGATATATGACCCGAAGATTCCAGTTCAGTCTATCCCTCTCTCTTGACATCTTTTCTTTCTCAGCCGCTAAACGTTGGTTTGCAGTGCTAACATTGCTATATTCACTCTGCAATATGTGATTGGCTGTACTCAGATTGCTGTTGAGATTCATTAGGTCCTGATTGGCCGCCAGTTCCCTCACCAACTTTGTGTTGTGCTCTGAGAAGGCAGTCATGACTGTGGAGACAGAAAGACATGTTTGCTCTATGATGTCATCCTGCACCCCTCCAAAATCCATAATACTTTATGATCCACATACTCACAGTAGACACAGAGGCCTATAATGGCTGAAAGCAAGAGGACACAAACAACCCCCAAACACAATGCCATTCCTCGAAAGGGTTGAGAGTGGAGAGCAGGCCTCTCATCCACTAGGAATAGCAAAGATAAGAGTCATGTTATTATAACCATACTGTTAGCATAAAAGTATACATGTAATGGTAAGCGTTATTCCATCATTTGATGAAATCAAAAAATTGAACAATAAATGGTGGATAATTTGACTATAGCGTAGAGTCAATCCAGACTGCGAAAGATTTGCACTATAGCGCGATTGAAATGTAAAGGCATTCGTGGAGACTGTATTCACGGTTAACGCTGCATATGTCGGGTCATTCAGAAATGACCTTAATATAGCTATTGCTCTATAGTCTCGTAAGCCCGACCCTAGGCAGCAGCAGTGACTAAGGTCTGGTTTCATTGACATACTTTTTCGGCAACTTCAATAAGGGAAAAACAGACAACTCTCCCAACAAATAACGAGGCTGGCATGCCAGAACATCGAGATTCGAAACCAAAGTTTGCAGGCAAAACCTTTGCAATGGTTTTAGTGAAGGTAGTTGATGCAAACTAGCCACTTGCAAAATGCACTCATTAAAAATAACCTCTGTGATCTCCATCTTGCTAGCTACTATTTTGTATTTTATTCAAGTGGATAAGGTAGTGACATAGGCAGTGACGTAGTTCTTCTATGCCAAACTGACGTTCTATTACTTACAGACAGTCTGTGTTAAGCCGGAACATTTGAAAATTGTAAGAGGCAACCCGGATGTCTACAAAGATTAATCACGCTATAATTTGGATCTTCCGCAGTCTGGATGGAGTCTAGCCTTATCTCCCAAATGCACCTGTTGTGGCAGGACTTTGTTGAGTGACTGCACTTCCCTTAGCCTTTACTTCAGCATATACTGTTTCTTCCTCTTTTTTCTCTGTGGGGAAGAGAAAGGGGCACACATTCATATCCAATAATATGATTTTGATATATTGTGTTATTGATTTTTATATATTGTGTTACATGCCACTAAGCAAATCTTATGCCATTAGTAACCCTAACATGTAATCCATATTGCTTTTTTGTTGTTGATTGAAAGGTATGTAAAAACAGACATTTAAACCTATTCCTCAGCCCCAATATCAATATACCTCAGCCCACATACCCACACACATCAACCCAATTACCTACACACCCTAGTCCAGTTACCCCCTTGCCCTAACTCTAATACCCACATGTAAATACCCTAATATTGAAAAAATCAAGTACCGATACACCCATATCCTAGCCTTAAATGTCCTATTTGTTACTCATAGACCCCAGTTTCTTTGCCAAAACTCCTCATCCCTGTTACTTTCCTATCTCAGCCCTGTTACCTGCTTTGCCTAGGCCTGTATTCCCCAAGTCACCAACAGTAACCTATATCCAGCTATTCGTTGCACAACCCAACCCTGTTATTTGCATATCTTAGTCCTGTGACCTCTGACCTGTAATCAGTTAATCAATTCTAATCATTTCATAGATAAACTCATTGTACAGTGGTATAACACTATTGCCCTATTCATTTTTTCCTACCACAAACTTGCTGCCAGAATGGATTTGAATGGGCAATAGACGTCCATCCAGACCCATTATGAGCCTTGTGTATCACTACACCCCATTACTGATATAAATCAGGTAAAACCATGGGTATACTCATATAAAACAGGTCTAACCCAGTACCCAAACCAGGTCTACACATGTACTTCAGACCCAATATTGTTACAGACCAGCTGCACGTCTAACCCAATATAGATTTTATTTTGAAACAGGTCTACTGCTATGTCAACCCCAATTGTCATAAAAATGAGTATTCTTCTGTATTTCTGCCCCAATATTCATACAAACCAGGTCTACACCTGTATCTCAAATAGACATACCTAAAGTATGCACCTGTGCTTGAAGCCAATTAATCAACTAAGCTAGGTCTAAATATGTGCCGAAGCTCGAATACGCATATACTGTTAACCAGTTCTATATCGTGGAGCTCCGCCCCATAGGGGAGCTCTGCTCCTATTGGTTTACCCTCTGCCCTAAGGCAGCATCAGCCTGAGACAAAATTATAAGAGGGGATGCCTCCCCTCAATCAGCCTCCCTTTTTCTTCAGCGACTGGATGACTAGACTGAAGAGCCAAGAAGAGACGAAGCACAAGACTCAGGACGAAAAAACGCCGTTGATATTCCAGTCATCAACGTCGTCTAAATGAGCACACCGGGAGATTTTCCACCCCCAAAAGCTCTTTTCAGAGCTCAGTGCAGATGCTCTTCCATGGCGGCCGGTGACCACCACGACCTGTGTTTCGTGTGTTTGGGATCCCAGCATGCCAAGGAAGGCGTCTGCAGTCCCCCGAATTGCGCCTCCTGCGCCCTCCTTTCTTTAAAGGAGAGGAAGCAGGGCATGTTCAGGGAGGACATCCCCCCTTGAGGACGTGCTGTCGATACTAGCCTCTGCTTCAGAGGCGTCGTCCGACGGCGCAGACTCGGGGGAAGATAAGGACTTTGAGGAGGAGTCTGGCATTCCAATGAAACAGTCGGACCCCATCCCTCATACATTCAAGCCCCCCCTTTCCTTTGGAGAGTGAGAGGGCTTGTAGTCCTTATAGCGAAGGGGATACGAGCTCTGAGAGATCAGAAGCTCTCTCTTTCGCCGCAGCCTCTCTGAGATCGGATTTTCCGGGTCTCATTGAGAGAGCTGCTCAACGGCTGGTGATAAGGCTGCCCTCTCTTCCCTCCGCACCGGAGGTTGATATGATGGAGGGCGGTCCTTATTCCAGACCAAGGAAGGCGGCAGAGCCAGTGGCTCCTGCCATGCCTACTTTGGCTAGATACGGCTCGTGGGAGGCACCTTTAGCGGCGTGTTCGCCTGTAAAAGCGTATCTCCCATTCCCGAGAGTGGAAGGAAGGTTCCAGGGTCAGGGAATCCCCAGGTTAGAGAGCGCCATGGCGGCGTATCTCGTACCGGGTTCGAGCCCTTGGCCCTCTTCCAAGAAGGCCACGTTGCCATCCCACAAGGACCGACTCACAGCGTCGCTGTTAGAGAAGTCCTTTGGGTTGGGAGCCCAAGCTGTAGCAGCAGCTAACAACATTGCCCTCTTGGCGGCCCTGTCCCGTTTAACCACGGGCAAGACAGAGCTGGCACCGGAGGAGGTGGAGGAGGCGTCCAGAATTTCTGGGCGCCATACTCCACCTGACACAGGCGTCCGCAGTCTGCGCGGGGAGGTCCATGGCCACTTCGGTGGTCGGGGGAACGACACCTCTGGTTGTCCTGACATCCATGAAAGAGGCAGACAGGACGTCTCTTTTGAACGCCCCCTCTCTGACGACGGCCTCTTTGGGGGTCGCAGTCAAAGAGGCGACGGAGCGTTTTCTAAGCTGGAGGAGGAGAAGAAACAGCTGGCCAAGCACCTGCCGTTGGCAGGACGACTCGGCCCCGCTCCATCCCAAAGGCCATCTACCTCCGCCCCTCCAAGTAGACCGGGGTCTACGGCGAGGCGGCGTAATCGGCGTCCCGCCCTTCCAGCAGCTACGGTAGCCCCACTACAGCCGGCGAGGGAGGTGACGAGGACGCCGACCTGGCCCTCCAAGGGAGGCAAGAGGAGGCATACGTGACGGGACGCGGGGGAGTGGATGGAGGACGCATCGATGGTGTCGAAAGCGCCCACTGTTCCCCCCCACCCTTCGGTTGAAGGGATGGGTGTTGATGTAAATGCCTGTTGGGGATGGCGCACTAGCACAGACTAAGGTCTCCGCTAGTACAAGCCAGACCCATGCTGCGTTCACGGAGGGCCCGATTACCGCGGTCACGAAGGTGTCCAGAGTATCGGCGCCCCCAGGCATTGTAACACAGCAGCTATCTGGGGACGGCGCATTATCGCAGACCAAGGTCTCGGTTAATAAGATTCAGACCCATGCTACGTTCACGGAGGGGCGGATTACTAAGGTTATGGGTATAACCAACGTATCGGCTCCCCTGACAGAACGAGCTAGTACTCACCACACTGAGTGTGAATCAACCCACCAGGGGTGCAGAGTTGAACACACACAGAAGGTGAAAGTTAAGAAGGTATCAAGGCGCCGCCTTGTTTTACCTCATAGAGACCTCATACTACAGACTTCTAGGAGTATTGTAGTGAAGGGCTCTGATAGTGAATTGCAGTCACCTAAGATGACGCAATCGCTTGCTGGGGATGGTGCCCTGCCGCAGGCTGTGACCTCGGTCAGCGCAATTCAGACCCGCGATGCGTTCAAGGAAGGCAGGAATACGACGGTTACGAGTTTAACCGACGTCCCTGCTCCTCTTTCTCTCTCAGAACGCATTGATGGTTCCTCTCCCTTTCACGGGAGGCCCACCTTGGGCTGTTCCACCACTTCGATGTTGGGGAACAGTGGCGGTAAGGGCCATAGAGGAATACAGGTCCTTCCTACTGGATGCACCACAGCTTCGGGCTCAGCCGCTTCTCTGCATTGCTGGCAGTGGCGAAGAAGCTGCAACCTCTCACGCTGGCTAGAACAGACGTTGCAGAAGGGTTATGCTCTCCAATTCCACCGACCCCACCCCCGCTCAGGGAGTGGTGGAGACGGGTGATGAAAAACGCCAGACAAAGTGGCCGCTCTGATGACAGAGATTACGGAACTTTTGGCGAAGGAGGCGGTGACAGTAGTTCCCCGGGGAGCAAAGGAACAAAGGGCTATATTCGCCTTATTTCCTAGTGCCCAAAAAAGACGGGGGAGTGAGGCGATTTGGATTTACGCATTCTCAACGAGAGCATAACCAAACGGCCCTTCCGAATGCTAACGACAAAACGTCTGCTGGAATGTGTCCAGAGAGGGGACTTTTGTACGAGCATAGACCCAAAGGACGCGGCAGACTTTCATGTGCCGGTTCAGCGCGTCACAGGAAGTTTCCTGCGGTTCGCCTCTCAAGGGGTGGCGTGGATCTGAATACACCAGGATGCCATTTGGGTACGCCCTGGCACCTCGCATATTTTCCAAGTGTGTGGAGGCGGCATTGAACTGCCAAGGCAGTCAGGGAATACGGCTACTAGCCTACCTGGACGACCTACTGGTTCTCGCCCGTCAGCAGAGCTGGCGATCACTCACACAACACAGACAGTGATGCATCTCACAAGTCTGGGGTTTGCTGTGAATTGGAAAATGAGCGCGCCTGGCCTACTCATCAGATTGTCTACCTGGGGATACAGCTAGACACTGTGAGGATGAGGGCTCGAATTCGACCCCCAAGGGTAGCTTGTTGCTAGCCCTAAGGAAGTGTGTCCGAATCACACGGTGACGGCGCTGTCGATCATGTCACTTTTTGGGTCTCATGTCGTCAGCCCACTCTGTGGTTCCGCTGGGACTCCTGCATATGGCGCAGGATGCAGCGATGGTTCGCCCAACTAAGACTAGACCCATTGAGCGTCAACGTCATCGGTTGGTGGTGGTTCCCCTCTCGCTCAGTGCAGACCTGAACTATTGGAGAAACTTGCGCGTTGCTCACGCACGGAGTCCCGATAGGAAAGGTGTCCTCTCACATCCCAGTATTCACGGATGCGTCCCTGACGGGATGGGGAGGGACATGTCAGACACAAGCGATAGGAGGTGTGTGGCCTCAATCAGGTCGTCACATCAACCTCCTGGAGTTGGAAACGGTTCGACTGGTTCTGACCCACTTTGCGCCTACTCCTTCGGGGTCGCGATGTGCTGGTCTGGTCAGACAACCGACCACAGTAGCCCACATAAATCGCCAGGGAGGAGTCAGGTTCCTGCTCTCCATCGGGCGGCAGAGGAATTGTGGCTGTGGGCTCACGAGCACCTTCGCTCATTGAGAGCAGCACACATTCCGGGCTACTTGAACGTAGGAGCAGACCCATGTCAAGAGGGGGGTCCTCGAGACGACGAGTGGTGTCTGCATCCAGACATTGTTCTCCAGATTTGGGAACAATTCGGGAGAGCCGAGGTGGACCTATTCGGTCACGAGTGAACGCGCAATGTCCTCTGTGGTTCTCTCTGAGGGAACAGGGACGAACCGCCACTGGGAAGGGACGCCTTGCGCACCAACCGTGGCCGAGAGTTCTCCTGTACGCATTCCCTCCGCTGTCCTGCATTCTCCCACTGCTAGCCAGGGTGAGGTCAGGGGGACTGTCAGTGATACTGATAGCGCCCGATCGCCCGGGGGCTCCTTGGTTTGCGGAGATGAGTCAGATGTTGATTGCGCCACCTTGGCCAATTCCACATCGACGGGACGCGTTGTCTCAGGCGGGTGGCACGATAGGGAAATTGCCCACAATCGCCAACCACTGAAGGCCTGGCTGCTGAGAGGGACAGGCTAGAGCGCCGTGGGTTATCTGATGCAGTGATCAGGACCATACAGGGTTCACGTGCCAGTTCCACTTCTAAGATGTATGCCAGTAGATGGAACGTGTATCCACGAGGTGTGTCACACAAGGTGTAGACCCCCATGAGCTGTCAGGTGGAGAGTATTCTCTCTTTTCTACAGCTCATGTTTGATAAGCAAAAAATCGCCTGCCACGATTAGAGTGTTTGCAGCAGCGATTTCAGCTTGTCATGAGGGTTTTGGCAGAGACAATGTCTTTAGCCACCCTCTAGTGAAACGCCTTATTAGGGAACACGGCGACTTAGGCCAACACCTAGAGTCACGCTTCCTCAGTGGGATTTGGCTTTGGTACTGAAGCGCTATGTAAGTCAGCGTTCGAGCCATTGAATCAAATACCCCTCAAGATGCTGTCTATAAAGACAGCACTGTTGCTCGCTTTGACTACAGCTAAGGTCAGTGATTTGTGTGCTCTTTCGACGAGACCTGACTGCTTGGCCTTCAATGGTGACCTGAGCAGAGCAGTGTTACGTCCTAACCCGGCATTTGTGCCGAAGGTTATTAAGAGTTCATACAGGTCACAGACCGTGGAGCTGTGGGCTTTTTCTCCTCCTCTCATAGAGAGAAGAGTGAGGAAAAGCTCCATCGCCTGTGCCCGGTACGCGCTTTGGCGTGTTACGTCGAGCGCACAGCAGCGATTAGTCATCGCCCAGTTGTTTGTGTGTCACGTGCAGCTGCACTAGGTAGACCACTTTCAAAACAGAGGTTGTCTCACTGGCTTTGTGAAGGCATTGAGACAGCTTATGAGGCAGCAGGGCGGCAAATTGCCTAAGGGGATCAGGAGCTCCACTCCACTCGTGGAGTAGCGGCTTCTACTGCCCTTTTCAGAGGAACAGGGGTAGAGGATATCTGTAGAGCAGCATCCTGGTCGACGCCGTCTCCATTTATCCGTTTCTATCTCTTAGATATGTCTTCTAACTCTCTGGCTCGATCTGTACTCAGCGTGGCTGAAGGGAGATCTTGAGCAAGAAAGAGAGGAGAAGCAGGACTGTGGACACAGGTTTCCATCAGGTCCGCTTTGGTTAGGAAGACGTGTTTTTGACAGATGTGTTTTCTAACTCTTTGGCTCGGTCTGTACTCAGCATAGCTGAAGGGAGATCTTGAGCTAGGAAGAGAGGAAAAAGCAGGACTATGGACAAGGTTTCCATCAGGTCCGCTTTGGATAAGAAAACATATTTTGTGGCATGACTCCTGACTGACAGGTTCAGTACTGTCAGGGCGTGTTGTAGGTGTAGTGTAGGAATCAAACGCAGGACGCAGACTGAATGTTCCAAAAGCTGTATTACTGGCCCAACACAGGCAACAGGACAACTAAGCCCGACAGCAAAAACACGCACGAAGGCGAAAGGTAAATGCGCACTAACAGGTGCGACAAAATGAAACGGTGCACACACAAGTGCAAATAAGCTCCAGCACAGTGGAGAAATACGCTCAACCGAGCAAAACACAACACTGACGGAAACAATCATACACAACACTAGACAAACACAACGAGAAACTTATAGGACACTAATTACGTAAAAACAGAAACAGGTGTGGAAACAAACAGACAAAAGCAAACGAACATGAAACATCTATCGGTGGCAGCTAGAATTCCGGAGACGACGAACGCCGAAGCCTGCCCGAACAAGGGAGAGAGGCAGCCTCGGCCGAAACCGTGACAAGTACAGTAGAGGCATGCGTTGATTGACAGAATGTGAGGTCATCTATCTGCTTGTTCAGTTTAGTATGACTCGTGTTTTGTTCCTGCCCACTAATCTTGGGATTCCATTGAGTGAGTGGGGCGGTCTACCGCGTTCACAATGTAGAGTGACACTTTGTGTCATTCCATTAGTGGTCGGTAGTGTTTTCACAGGATATTGAGGCACATCTATCTGCTAGTACAGAGTAGTATGGCTTCTATTCTGGTGATCTGCCCACTAGTCATTGGCATTGCCATTGGACTAGGTGGGGCGGGTCTTTAACCGATGACGCGATATATTTGTGACGCCCGTATGGGTTTTTAGTTGCAGTACTGGGGACTTGGTCGCAGCCATTGCTAGGCCTGACCTTTTCGTTTCGATGGGAAGTGTTGGGCTCGAGGCAGGGGAGTACATTTTGGGAGCGCTACGCTCCGCTCTTAAACCAATAGGAGCAGAGCTCCCCATGGGGCGGAGCTCCACGTTATAGAACGATTAGTTACCGGGAGTGTAACTCCAGTTCTATGAGTGGAGCGGAGCCCCATAGGACTTAAGGCCCTGCCGACCCTCTCTAGTCTCGCTGAAGAAAATATCTCGGGAGGCTGATTGAGGGAGGCATCCCCTCTTATAGGGACACTGTACTCTATTGGCTGTAGGTGTGTGCATAATTTTGTCTCAGGCTGATGCTGCCTTTAGGGCAGAGGGTAACCAATAGGAGCAGAGCCCCCTATGGGGCTCCGCTCCACTCATAGAACTGGAGTTACACTTCGGTAACTAATCGGTCTACCCCTGCATCTCAGCTCCAGTACTCCTACAAACCAGGTCTACAGCTGTGACTGAGTACCAATATTAATATAAACAAAAATCTACACCTGCATCTCAGCCCAAATACCCATACCAACCAGGTTTAGACCTGTGGCCATGTCCCAATACTCTGATAAACCAGGTCTACACTTGTGACTATTCAGCAAAACCAACATAAACTTGCAAGAGACAGTAAAGAAACCTATTGACATTCAATATTTGTCAATTTACTACACTAACTCAGTACCATCATGAGAGTACAATTCCCCCTGAAATAACAGAATATGACGTTTTACAATTCAGAATCACTGATTAAAAACTATTGTAAAGGCTAATGGATAATGCTAAAATGATGTGTAAAATAATTTTGATCAAGTACACTACCGGTAAAAAGTTTTAGAACACCTACTCATTCAAGGGTTTGTCTTTATTTTTTACTATTTTCTACATTGTAGAATAATAGTGAAGCCATCAAAACTATGAAATAGTAACCAAAAAAGTATTAAACAAATCAAAATATATTTTATATTTGAGATTCTTCAAATAGCCACCCCTTGCCTTGATGACAGCTTTGCACACTCTTGGTATTCTCTCAACACGCTTCATGAGGTAGTCACCTGGAATACATTTCAATTAAAAGGTGTGCCTTCTTAAAAGTTAATTTGTGGAATTTATTTCCTTGTTAATGCGTTTGAGCCAATCAGTTGTGTTGTGACAAGGTAGGGTGGGTATACAGAAGATAGTCCTATTTGGTAAAAGACCAAGTCCATATTATGGCAAGAACAGCTCCAATAAGCAAAGAGAAACGACAGTCCATTACTTTAAGACATGAATACAGAACATTTGAAAGTTTCTTCAAGTGCAGTCGCAAAAACCATCAAGCGCTATGATGAAACTGGCTCTCATGAGGATTGCCACAGGAATGGAAGACCCAGAGTTAACTCTGCTGTAGAGGATAAGTTCATTAGAGTTACCAGCCTTAGAAATTGCAGCCAAATAAATGCTTCACAGAGTTCAAGTAACAGACACATCTCAACATAAACTGTTCAGAGGAGACTGTGTGAATCAGGCCTTCATGGTCGAATTGCTGCAAAGAAACCACTACTAAAGGACACCAATAGGAAGAAGAGACTTGCTTGGGCCAAGAAACACGAGCAATGGACATTAGACTGGTGGAAATGTGTCCTTTGGTCTGGAGTCCAAATTTGAGATTTTTGGTTCCAACCGCTGAGTCTTTGTGAGACGCGGTGTGGGTGAACGGATGATCTCCACATGTGTATTTCCCACCGTAAAGCATGGAGGAGGAGGTGTTATGGTGTGGGGGTGCTTTGCTGGTGACACTGTCTGTGATTTATTTAGAATTCAAGGCACACTTCACCAGCATGGCTACCACAGCATTCTGCAGTGATACGCCATCCCATCTGGTTTGGGCTTAGTGGGACTATCATTTGTTTTTCAACAGAACAATGACCCAACACACCTCCAGGCTGTGTAAGGGCTATTTTACCAAGAAGGAGAGTGATGGATTGCTGCATCAGATGACCTGGCCTCCACAATCCCCCCGACCTCAACCAAATTGAGATGGTTTGGGATGAGTTGAACCGCAGAGTGAAGGAAAAAGCAGCCAACAAGTGCTCAGCATATGTGGGAACTCCTTCAAGACCGCTGGAAAAGCATTCCAGGTGATGCTGGTTGAGAGAATGCCAAGAGTGTGCAAAACTGTCATCAAGGCAAAGGGTGGCTATTTGAAGAATCTCAAATATAAAATATATTTTGTTTAACACTTTTTTGGTTACTACCTAATTCCATATGTCTTCTTTCATAGTTTTGATGTCTTCACTATTATTCTACAATGTAGAAAATAGTAAAAAATAATGAAAAACCCTTGAATGAGTAGGTGTTCTAAAACTTTTGACCGGTAGTGTATATAATAAATTACAGACACTGTATTCATTCATATACCTCAAGCATCAGTGATTCAATGTATTTAAAATTAAGGCACGTATGTATACTAGACCCTTTAAACATTATATTTACAGAGAAAATATTTCTGAATTTCAACAATGTATTCGTTTTTAAAGTTGTTGTATACAGACTTCTGGTGCCAAATTTGTCTGTAAAGGTACATCTTCGAGAAATATGCTTGTGGTCTTGTGATCATTTTGAGAAATCATATGAAACTTATCTAAATGATATGATAATGCATAATATATTAAACATTTTATTATAAGTACAACTTTAACTTCTCCAGAGCCTGTAAAGTACAAAAAAAGTATTCTCGCTATTGTGACCCATGAGATTAAATGGGTTAAGAATGTAATTTGTACTTGATTAACTGTAAAGACACTTGATTAAAACATAATAGCAGAGTAGATTTGCCATCACAAAGACAAAAAACATGAACATGATTCAGCATAAATAGCTGGCATATCTGCCTCACTTGCTTTAAGCACCCTTCAATTAGAATATTCACAAACAATTGTGATTGTTATAGTCTTCAGTCTGGAAGGCACATTTTTGTAAACTGATAGAAATGAACTAAAAGAGAGTGATATTGATGAAGAGATGAGAAAAAAAGGCCAAGACTCACCTTTCGGCGAAGAAACGATGCGATTCTTGAAAACCACGGGAGAATAATGCAGCTCTTCTGCCATCCTTTACTTCTCGTCAATAGTGTGTTTCTTAGAGATACAAGTACGGAGAAACCTTACCCAGTGTTGATCTCTATGAGGTGGTGGCTCTTGTTGTTTTTATCCCTATTAGGACCTGTATTACTACTTCTGCTTTGACTCTGGTTTGCATTAAACATGTCACAGGAAACAATTCCACTGTTTCATCTGACTGAGAGGAGGAAGTTATGTTGACCTGTCATGATGGTACTGTCATGATACTACTGAGTACACTTTTGAGCCAACCATAGGATCGAGGTTGAATATGGACGTGTGGCTGCTGCAATGTTGAAATACTGTCCCCAGAGGGTAGTAGTGAGGTCAAAATGGATCTGAGAAATAGCTACATCAAGATGGTGTCCTATCCTTTATTCAGTCAATCAATTATCCAATTAGATTGATTTAGCCTATGATTTCTAAACATATATCACATGTGACAATCGGAGTTGTCTTAGTACAAATACAAATGTTTCCTCTAGGCTTCCTGTCAAGTCTCTCCATTTACAGTGCTGTATTAGAGTATTGTATTCATGCTATTGCATTTAGCCTTACATATTGTACATTCAATAGTCACACAATTATGCACAATATGTGTGTATCAGAAAAAAACTGCTGTAAAGAAATACATGATTTCATAAAAATAACTAAATATGTACTTGTAGAGAGATAACATAAATCATTCAATCAAAATGTGAATTTCTCCCAGTGAATAAGAAGCAAAGACATTCCAGCAGTGCTAGAGTTAACCCCAAATGACATCACTGCTCACTCCCACCTCCCTCTCTTCCTCCCTCTCCATCTCTCCTCCCCTCTCTTCCCCTCTGCCCTCCCCCTGCATTAATTACAGTATGAAAGGAGAGTATCTCACCAGCGGTCACACTACAGGAGGCAAGCAGCCTCACAGCACATTCTGACCCTCAAACACAGGCTTGGAGAGAGAGACCGAATCAGCACCTCACACACATTGACAGAAACTGCTAGCTCCAGAGTGAGGCTCTCTTTTACTCAACCAGCATCACTATCTTTCCTCTCGCTCTCTCTCTCTGACATGGAGCTCCACAGCATCCGACACCACCACAGCCACCGGACCGACAACAAGCTCCAGATGCTGAACCTCAACCAACGCCTGAGACCTACCTGGGCCGAGTGAAGCTGCTGGAGGAGGAGAACAAGCTACTATGCCAGGAGATCCAGGCCCTGAGGAGAGGCAGCGGCCAGGGGGGCGGATGGGCCTGGAGGACAAGCTGAGCCTGGCCAGGCAGGAGGTGGAGGAAGCCTGGAGGGAGAAGGATCGGGTGGAGCTAGAGCTAGGGAGCCTGGGTGAGGGAGCTCCAAGCCCTGGGGGCTGCAGAGACAGTGGGAGGCGGACGCCCATGGGGAGGTGGAAGAAGAAGCTGGCAGACAGCAGGAAGGAGATGGAGGAGGAGAGGAGGGCTCAGATCTGGTTAAGAGAGAAGGTGAGCCAGCTAGAGAAACAAATCCAGTTCCAGATACAAACCCACCAGGAAGATGTTGCCGGCTTCCAGGCTACACTAATCCATGTCAGACCGCACTGCCACCCCTCCACCCCCAAACGGGCACCCAGCTACCCAGCCTCCAGGAGCTGGGTGAGGAGTACTCCCAGATGGCTGTCAGGGCGTGGCATGAGGCGGCCATGGTGTTTCAGGGCCAGGTGAACAGCCTGGAGGAGTCTCTAAACCAGGCCAGAACCCGGTTGGCCCAGGTGGGCCAGGAGAAGATTGAGAGCCAGCTGAAACTTCAGGCCCTGGAGAATGAGCTGGCATCAGCCCAGGATAGAGGCAGTATCTGGAGAGGAGTGTGGCCCAACAGAGAGACAGGCAGAGGCAGGAGATACAAAACCTGCAGGAAAGAACAGTTAAAGTAGCCGACCCCTGGTCTTTAGTGTGGGCGTATTCATGGGTGTGGGTTTATTCATGTCAATTTCTCATAGGTAACTTTGTTATAACATTGTAATTTGCCAATTCAATCGTATAATAGTATCAATTAGCTTATTTAGAACTCCTGTTCACCTGAACTGAGACTGAAGCCATAAAGTGAGATTCCTAACCTTACTATGAAATTCCCTTGAATCATCATGCATTGTTTAAAACGTCTTGAGTGTGTTGTCTGAATGTGACTGCTGTCTGGGATTTAGAAACTTCAAATGATTTCAGTCCAAAGACAAATGACAATGTGCTTGTTGTGTATCTTGCCAGTTAATCCAGACAGCTGGAGCTACTTCCAGTTATTTCCAGCACAGGGGTTGGGGGTGAGCAGACCAGAGCAAAACAAAACGTTTGAAATGTCAGTCATAGCAGAACATTTTTCAAATGGACATGGCCCAAAATAAAAACAGGGAAAATATGGTAATGTTATTAAAACGCACAGAGGTGTTTTTGTCCAAATGAGTCTGATGATATCTATGATGTAGAAACATACCAACTGAGTATCTCTGAGAGGCCTTATATTGTCCTCCCTTTCATTTTAAATGCTAATGAAATGTTTGGATAGAAACGGCATGGTGGGGCTCTGGGTATTAGTTTCAGGTCATAATTTGTCCAGAAAGGTAAAAAATCCAGACTGGGGCCCAACCATTAGATGCAGGGAACACAATATTGAACATTCTATGTTCTATGCTGGGCATAAGCTCTTGCCATGGGGCCAGGAACCAGAATTCAGTGCCTTCAATACCTGTTCATGTGCTATAGTTGGATGACAACAATGCCATTTCTAATAAATTCTCTTCCCTTTTCCTGTTCCACAGGCCCATCTGGAGGTGTTGGAGATGGAGAAGGGGGCTCTGGGAGATCAGATTGACACTCTCCTGATAGAAAGTAGGGGTCTGCTGCAGCTGAAGATGTCTCTAGGCATGGAGGTGGCCACATACAGGTACGGTTCATGTCTCAGTACATATATCAGACACCACATACAGGTACGGTTCATGTCTCAGTACATATATCAGACACCACATACTTCTCTCATCATACCTTTAGCACTAAACTACACTGCTCAAAAAAATAAAGGGAACACTTAAACAACACATCCTAGATCTGAATGAATTAAATAATCTTATTAAATACTTTTTTCTTTACATAGTTGAATGTGCTGACAACAAAATCACACAAAAATTATCAATGTAAATCAAATGTATCAACCCATGGAGGTCTGGATTTGGAGTCACCCTCAAAATTAAAGTGGAAAAACACACTACAGGCTGATCCAACTTTGATGTAATGTCCTTAAAACAAGTCAAAATGAGGCTCAGTAGTGTGTGTGGCCTCCACGTGCCTGTATGACCTCCCTACAACGCCTGGGCATGCTCCTGATGAGGTGGCGGATGGTCTCCTGAGGGATCTCCTCCCACACCTGGACTAAAGCTTCCGCCAACTCCTGGACGTCTCTGATTGGGGACCATACTTAGGCAGCCCGTTTGGCACTAGTTAATTGTGGGATCTTGTTCCGTTTGGTTTGTTGTGTATAACCTAGGACTTCACGTATTGTTTGTTTGTTGTTTTCGTTCGTGTAAGTACAATTAAAGTATGTACGCTGATCACGCTGCACCTTGGTCCGTCTCATTCTCATCCTGTAACGATCGTGACAATAGCCCTATTTGGTAAAAGACCAAGTCCATATTATGGAAAGAACAGCTCAAATAAGCAATGAGAAACAACAGTCCATCATTACTTTAAGACATGAAAGCCAGTCAATCCGGAAAATTTCAAGAACTTTTAAAGTTTCTTCAAGTGCAGTCGCAAAAACCATCAAGCGCTATGATGAAACTGGCTCTTATGAGGACCGCCACAGGAAAGGAAGACCCAGAGTTACCTCTGCTGCAGAGCATCAGAAATTGGCAATTAACTGCACCTCAGATTGCAGCCCAAATAAATGCTTCACAGAGTTCAAGTAACAGACATCTCAACATCAAGTGTTCAGAGGAGACTGCATGAATCAGGCCTTCATGGTTGAATTGCTGAAAATAAACCACTACTAAAGGACACCAACAAGAAGAAGAGACATGCTTGGGCCAAGAAACACGAGCAATGGACATTAGACTGGTGGAAATCTGTCCTTTGGTCTGATGAGGCCAATTTTGTGATTTTTGGTTCCAACCGCCGTGTCTTTGTGAGACGCAGAGTAGGTGAACAGATCATCTCCTTATGTGTGGTTCCCACAGTGAAGCATGGAGGAGGACGTGTGATGGTGTGGGGCTCCTTTGCTGGTGACACTGTTGGTGATTTATTTAGAATGGCACACTTAACCAGCATGGCTACCACAGCATTCTGCAGCGATACGCCATCCCATCTGGTTTGCGCTTAGTGGGACTATCATTTGCTTTTCAACAGGACAATGACCCAACACAACTCCAGGCTGTGTAAGGGCTATTTGACCAAGAAGATGAGTGATGGAGTGCTGCATCAGTTGACCTGGCCTCCACAATCCCCCGACCTCAACCCAAAGCAGCCAACAAGTGCTCAGCATATGTGGGAACTCCTTCAAGACTGTTGGAAAAGCATTCCAATTGACTACCTCATGAAGATGGTTGAGAGAATGCCAAGACTGGGGACGGGACATTAAAAAACTGTAATATCTTATGTTTCACGGAATCGTGGCTGAACGACAACAATGACAACATTCAGCTAGCAGGCTATACGCTACATCGGCAGGACAGAACGTCTGACTCTGGTAAGACAAGGGGCGGCGGTCTGTGTATATTTGTAAACAACAGCTGGTGCACAAAATCAAATACTAAGGAAGTCTCGAGGTTTTGCTCGCCTGAGGTAGAGTATCTTATGATAAGCTGTAGACCACACTATTTACCAAGAGAGTTTTCATCTATATTTTTCATAGCTGTCTATTTACCACCACAAACCAATGCTGGCATTAAGATTGCACTGAATGAGTTGTACAAGGCCATTAATCAACAGGAAAACGCTCATCCAGATGCAGCGCTCCTAGTAGCCGGGGACTTTAATGCAGGGAAACTTAAATCCGTTCTACCTCATTTCTACCAGCATGTTAAATGTGTAACCAGAGGGGAAAAACTCTAGACCACCTTTACTCCACACACAGAGACGCACACAAAGCTCTCCTCGCCCTCCATTTGGCAAATCTGACCATAACTCTATCCTCCTGATTCCTGCTTATAAGCAAAAACTGAAGCAGGAAGCACCAGTGATTCGGCTAATAAAAAAGTGGTCAGATGACGAGATGCTAAGCTACAGGACTGTTTTGCTAGCACAGACTGGAACATGTTCCGGGGATTCTTCAGACAGCATTGAGGAGTACACCACATCAGTCACTGGCTTCATCAATAAGTGCATCGATGATGTCGTCCCCACAGTGACCGTACGTACATACCCCAACCAGAAGCCATGGATTACAGGAAACATCCGCACTGAGCTAAAGGGGTAGAGCTGCCGCTTCAAGGAACGGGACTCTAACCCGGACGCTTATAAGAAATCCCGCTATGACCTCCGACGAACCATCAAACAGGCAAAGAGTCAATACAGGTCTAAGATTGAATCATACTACACTGGCTCTGACGCTCGTCGGATGTGGCAGGGCTTGAAAACTATTACAGACTACAAAGGGAAGCACAGCCGCGAGCTGCCCAGTGACACAAGCCTACCAGACGAAGCTAAACCACTTCTATGCTCGCCCGAGGCAAGCAACACTGAAGCATGCATGAGAGCACCAGCTGTTCCGGGACGACTATGTGATCACGCTCTCCGTAGCCGATGTGAGTAAGACTTTTAAGCAGGTCAACATTCACAAGGCCGCAGGGCCAGACGGATTACCAGGACGTGTACTCCGAGCATGTGCTGACCAACTGGCAAGTGTCTTCACTGACATTTTCAACATGTCCCTGACTGAGTCTGTAATACCAACATGTTTCAAGCAGACCACCATAGTCCCCGTGCCCAAGAACTCTAAGATAACCTGCCTAAATGACTACCGACCGTAGCACTGACGTCTGTAGCCATGAAGTGCTTTGAAAGACTGGTCATGGCTCACATCAACAGCATAATCCCAGAAACCCTAGACCCACTCCAATTTGCATACCGCCCAACAGATCCACAGATGATGCAATCTCTATCGCACTCCACACTGCCCTTTCCCACCTGGACAAGAGGAACACCTACGTGAGAATGCTATTCATTGACTACAGCTCAGCATTCAACACCATAGTGCCCTCTAAGCTCATCACTAAGCTAAGGATCCTGGGACTAAACACCTCCCTCTGCAACTGGATCCTGGACTTCCTGACGGGCCGCCCCCAGGTGGTAAGGGTAGGTAACAACACATCTGCCACACTGATCCTCAACACGGGGGCCCCTCAGGGGTGCGTGCTCAGTCCCCTCCTGTACTCTCTGTTCACCCATGACTGCATGGCCAGGCACGACTCCAACACCATCATTAAGTTTGCCGACGACACAACAGTGGTAGGCCTGATCACCGACAACGATGAGACAGCCTATAGGGAGGAGGTCAGAGATCTGGCCGTGTGGTGCCAGGACAACAACCTCTCCCTCAACGTGACCAAGACAAAGGAGATGATTGTGGACTACAGGAAAAAAAAAGAGGACTGAGCACGCCCCCATTCTCATCGACGGGCTGTAGTGGAACAGGTTGAGAGCTTCAAGTTCCTTGGTGTCCACATCACCAACGAACTATCATGGTCCAAACACACCAAGACAGTCGTGAAGAGGGCACGACAAAGCCTATTCCCCTCAGGAGACTAAAAAGATTTGGCATGGGTCCTCAGATCCTCAAAAATTATACAGCTGCACCAACGAGAGCATCCTGACTGGTTGCATCACCGCCTGGTATGGCAACTGCTTGGCCTCTGACCGCAAGGCACTACAGAGGGTAGTGCGACGCCCAGTACATCACTGGGGCAAAGCTCCCTGCCATCCAGGACCTCTACACCAGGCGGTGTCAGAGGAAGGCCCTCAAAATTGTCAAAGACTCCAGCCACCCTAGTCATAGACTGTTCTCTCTGCTACCGCACGGTAAGCGGTACCGGAGTGCCAAGTCTAGGTCCAAAAGACTTCTCAACAGCTTCTACCCCCAAGCCATAAGACTCCTGAACAGCTAATCATGGCTACCCGGACTATTTGCACTGCCCCCCACCCCATCCTTTACGCTGCTGCTACTCTGTTAAGTATTTATGCATAGTCACTTTAACTCACCCACATGTACATATTACCTCAACTACCTCAACTAGCCGGTGCCCCCGCATTACTGACTATGCAACGGTACCCCCCTGTATATATAGCCTCCCTACTGTCACTTTATTTTACTGTATATATAGCCTCCCTACTGTCACTTTATTTTACTTCTGCTCTTTTTTTCTCAACACTTTTTTGTTGTTGTTTTATTCTTACTTTTTTGTTTAAAATAAATGCACTGTTGGTTAAGGGCTGTAAGTAAGCATTTCACTGTAATGTCTGCACCTGTTGTATTCGGCGCATGTGACCAATAAAATTTGATTTGATTTGATTTGAAGACTGTGCAAAGCTGTCATCAAGCAAAGGGTGGCTACTTTGAAGAATCTAAAATCTAAAATATATTTTGATTTGTTTAAAACTTTTTTGGTTACTACATGATTCCATATGTGATATTTCATAGTTTTGATGGCTTCACTATTATTCTAAAATGTAGAAAATAGTCCAAATAAAGAAAAACCCTTGAATGAGTAGGTGTGTCCAAACTTTTGACTGGTAATATATATATATATATATATATATATATATATATATATATATATATATTTATTTATTTATACTCCGGACTCCGTCATTTCTGGTCCGAATATTTATATATTTCTTAATTCTATTATTTTACTTTTTAGATGTGTGTATTGTTGTGTATTGTTAGATATTACTGTACACTTCGAGCTAGGAAAACAAGCATTTCGCTACACCTACAACAATATCTGCTAAATATGTGTATGCGACCAATACAATTTCATTTTGATTTGATTTCAGAGCTCCAATTGCATTTTGACTCAGAAAGTGACCTTGGTTGGTGACAGCTGGTCTTGACAGTCTGTTATAAAAGGACAGAATATCTTAGATGTGGTTTGCAAGTTCCTTAAACATTTCCAACAGGGGAGGAACATAGTTAGACAGATAACAACACTCATCTGAATTTGGAACCTTGTTGTGAAAGACTGATATACTGTAATGATTAGATAACAACACACTCACATACTTGCCACAGGGAAATGTTGAGAGTGACTTGTAGAACACACAAAATCCCAAAGCTCACAGAAACCATCCTGTAGAGTCTTCTCCCTGAACCCTCCGGTCCTGAGGAGATACACATTGATGTGAGAACACACACACATGCATACACACATGCACACAACCATACCCACACACACACACACACAAATACCCAGACACACACATGCTGCACACACACTAAAACACTCACACGCGTACACGCAATCACGCACGCACACGCACACACGTACAAGAGGGTGGGGGTGTAATATAATCAACTACAGTGGGGAGAACAAGTATTTGATACACTGCCGATTTTGCAAGTTTTCCTACTTACAAAGCATGTAGAGGTCTGTAATTTTTATCCAGAAAATCACATTGTATGATTTTTAAGTAATTAATTTGCATTTTATTGCATGACATAAGTATTTGATCACCTACCAACCAGTAACAATTCCGGCTCCCACAGACCTGTTAGTTTTTCTTTAAGAAGCCCTCCTGTTCTCCACTCATTACCTGTATTAACTGCACCTGTTTGAACTCGTTACCTGTATAAAAGACACCTGTCCACACACTCAATCAAACAGACTCCAACCTCTCCACAATGGCCAAGACCAGAGAGCTGTGTAAGGACATCAGGGATAAAATTGTAGACCTGCACAAGGCTGGGATGGGCTACAGGACAATAGGCAAGCAGCTTGGTGAGAAGGCAACAACTGTTGGCGCAATTATTAGAAAATGGAAGAAGTTCAAGATGACGGTCAATCACCCTCGGTCTGGGGTTCCATGCAAGTTCTCACCTTGTGGGGCATCAAGGATCATGAGGAAGGTGAGGGATCAGCCCAGAACTACAGGGCAGGACCTGGTCAATGACCTGAAGAGAGCTGGGACCACAGTCTCAAAGAAAACCATTAGTAACACACCACGCCGTCGTGGATTAAAAATCCTGCAGCGCACGCAAGGTCCCCCTGCTCAAGCCAGCGCATGTCCAGGCCGGTCTGGAAGTTTGCCAATGACCATCTGGATGATCCAGAGGAGGAATTGGAGAACGTCATGTGGTCTGATGAGACAAAAATAGAGCTTTTTGGTCTAAACTCCACTCGCCGTGTTTGGAGGAAGAAGAAGGATGAGTACAACCCCAAGAACACCATCCCAACCGTGAAGCATGGAGGTGGGAAACATCATTCTTTGGGGATGCTTTTCTGCAAAGGGAACAGGACGACTGCACCGTATTGAGGGGAGGATGGATGGGGACATGTATCGCGAGATCTTGGCCAACAACCTCCCCTTCCTCAGTAAGAGCATTGAAGATGGGTCGTGGCTGGGTCTTCCAGCATGACAACGACCCGAAACACACAGCCAGGGCAACAAAGGAGTGGCCCCGTAAGAAGCATCTCAAGGTCCTGTAGTGGCCTAGCCAGTCTCCAGACCTGAACCCAATAGAAAATCTTTGGAGGGAGCTGAAAGTCCGTATTGCCCAGCGACAGCTCCGAAACCTGAAGGATCTGGAGAAGGTCTGTATGGAGGAGTGGGCCAAAATCCCTGCTGCAGTGTGTGCAAACCTGGTCAAGACCTACAGGAAACGTATGATCTCTGTAATTGCAAACAAAGGTTTCTGTACCAAATATTAAGTTCTGCTTTTCTGATGTATCAAATACTTATGTCATGCAATAAAATGCAAATTAATTACTTAAAAATCATACAATGTGATTTTCTGGATTTTTGTTTTAGATTCCGTCTCTCACAGTTGAAGTGTACCTATGAAAAAAAAACAGACCTCTACATGCTTTGTAAGTAGGAAAACCTGCAAAATCGGCAGTATATCAAATACTTATTCTCCCCACTGTATAAGAGGACCGTTCCTCACAGCTGTTTTAGTGGGAATTAATGTCTCAATATAACATGTTAAAAGCACATACTTACATTAAAGGAATAATCTGCAGTTGCTACATACAATTTGACTTTTTAATGTATGATATATACCCATTGACTCGTCAAGCTTGAGCTCATGAGCTTAGTTCAACTGTCGTGTCATGTGTTTGTGTAAGTATTTGTCAGTGTGTGTGTGTGTGTGTTTTCTTAGTTCTTAACTGACCGATCGGTCTTAGTCTTCACTCACCTCGTTGCTCTATTCTCGTTTTCTTCAAGAACGTTGTTTAATTCAATAACCTGTTGGTTGACATAGTCATCCATCTTAACTAACTGTATGATTACCTTTCTAACTGACATGTAATGGTAAAATCTACTGTATGATTACCTTTCTAACTGACTTGTAATGGTAATATCTACTGTATGATTCTAACTTCACTGGCAAGTAGTTGAGTAAATGGTCTGATGTGTGTCTCATCGTGGCACCTCTCTGATCTCTGTCTGTGGTCCACTACAGTTGATAGAACGTTTTAAGTAGCCAGTCACCTTCAAGCGGGAAGTTGGTAGATCTGACAGAATAATCTAAATAAAGCGATACAACATAATAGCTGGATGACAACAAATAGTGACAAGTGCAGCCTTTCACTTTGCCAGGCCTGTTTGTGGCATCCTCAGCCTTCAAACGGAGATCATGTTATGGCTTGCACTCTATGCAGATGGCCATATAGGGGCCTTTTGTTCTATCTTTGCTGTGTGTGATATCAGTGAGGAGTTATTCAGAGTTGTGTGCAGGAAATCTATGTCTGCATCTTTCTCAGTGGTTTTAAAGGGTAAATTTAAAATATCTTAATTCATGTATGTCTGCAATAGATCTTCAGTACACTGTTGAGCCATCACTACGAGGTTGAATGGAAGTGGGGTTGCTGCAATATGGACGTGGGTTTGCGGCAATGTTTAAATACTTTTGGGAGATCAAAATGGATCCGACAAAACAAGCTACACCACTTGTTTATTCAAGATGGGTGTCCAATCCTTTATTCAGTATATCAATTATACAATAATTAATTTGTTAAGATCGGTTTATTTTGTACACAAAATAGTCTCACAATATGTGTGTATCAGATCAACTAAAAACCATTGTTTACATATTTCATAAAATAATTGCAGATGTAAGGCAGCAATCGAGGAGAGAGAAGAAGGGGGAACTGTGGAGGAGGAAAATAACATAATATGAAACAAGATTGATGAGGACTTCAATGGTTGTCTAAGATTGTTGGAGCGGCAAAGAGGTCAGGCATTTAGGAGCTTGTGGTCAGAGCTCCAATGTTCAGTTCATCTTATAGACAGATTAAACAATCATATGAAACACAGTGTATTTTAATCTGTGCTCAACGGCCATTATTGCAAAACCATGAACAAGTAAAAAGGCTGTTTTGTTTCCTGTCAACATGTATTTATTTGTATGCAAAAATTCAACAATAGATGTTATAGTGGAAGAGATATTAGAAATCATTTTTGAGCGTCAACTGGTGTTTTTAGATCACATCTTGTATGGAGGTCCTGTATTGTTAATGTTCTCAACATGGATGTTTTAAACAATGTGATATCAACATCAGATATGAGGTTGCTAGATATGAGCACAGTAATGTCCATGATTTTTTTTGCCTACTGCTCTTTCACATATTTGCATGATTCTTAAAGGGGCAATCTGCATTTTCTACAAATTAATGATATGTACACATTGATTATTGAAGAATATAACTTATTTATGCCTCATGAGCTTAGTTAAAAATATACGCTTGTTTTCCTCCAATGGTCGTAAAAAAAAAATATGTAAACAAACACTTTATAGCCTCATAACATGGTTAAAACTATAATGTTGATATCATGGATGGTCAGTCCTTGCATCCATAGCTCTTTCTATAAATTTGAGAGTGGTTACATTTATCCAGCCCCATCCCTCAGCTTTTTACCAAAACAGGGGTGGGGATTAAACTTTGCTATTGTTTCAACTGCCAATTGCTGCTTTAAACCTAAATTGTTCTGGCTCCTCATCATCTTCAAGGACCGTATGCAACCTGCCCTCAGTTTCATCTCCCTCTGTTCTGCTGCTTCCACTGCCTCTCCCTTTTCTCTGTTGAGGCCTAGATCTCCTCCCTGTCCCCCAACCTCCAGATGAACTGGCAGAGAGGGGAGTGGTGCCAGGGCCTGCAGTGGAGGGGGTTAAAGAGGAGTGGGGCCTTTGTCGAGTGGTGGATGTAGAACCATCAGACAGGGTGATTGACATAGCAGTGGGGGGTGAATACCTTGACCAGTGGGGGTGCTTGCTGGGGAGGGGTGGCTTCCAAACATCATTACATTTTAGTCATTTAGCAGACGCTCTTATCCAGAGCGACTTACAGTTAGTGAGTGCATACATTTATTTTTCATACTGGCCCCCCGTGGGAATCGAACCCACAACCCTGGCGTTACAAACGCTGTGCTCTACCAACTGAGCTACATGGGGCCTGTGTAGCTCTGCATCCTCCACTCTGTGGTGAATAAAATAAAGGGATATATTGTTGTAAGACACACAGAATTAC
This sequence comes from Coregonus clupeaformis, assembly GCF_020615455.1. Lineage (NCBI taxonomy): Eukaryota > Metazoa > Chordata > Actinopteri > Salmoniformes > Salmonidae > Coregonus > Coregonus clupeaformis. The sequence goes on from NW_025535105.1 coordinate 56,500, forward strand.
AGTTGACTACATTTACAAAACGACATTACTGTAAAGTAAAAACACCAAGCCTAAACTTGATCTGTACAGTGACTCACATAGAAGGTGTGAAACACACACAAAATGCAAAAAGTAACACTTTAAATTCTTCGTCAGCCGAGTCGAAATCCTCGTTGTCCAAATTGCTCCCCTGATCCGACTCCAGTATTTTCTTCAAAGCTTCTATGTCGGTATACTTATTCATAGCTGCCTTCTTTTTAGCTTCCTGTTCGATATTCTTAGTTTTTCAATTTGTCTTTTTCTTGAAAAGCCATCTTCTATGCTAAAGCGATTAAATTAAAGCGATGAAGTCTTACAATGTAATATAGCGTGCTCGGTGCGTCTCGTCTCTGAGCCAGGTAACAATAGTTTGCATTACGAATAAAAGGTTCTAGGACTTGCTTTGTCCCACCCAGGTCAACTGCATATCCCTGGAAAGCTTATCTCATTGGCTACAAGACTGTCATGGTGCCATAGTAGCCAATCCCCTGTGTAATGGATGACTACAGTGCATAAGCAGGCAACATCATATTTTTGATGTGCAAAGACATAGTCACTCGGTGGACATTCGATGTTGCCATTAAGTCATACATCATCAGATAACATTGGCAATAGTCTAGATTTGTTCCTACCAACCTAAGGATTCATTTGACACTCCCCATGCAGCTATAGCTCAAACACAGACCAAATCGAAGCTTACCCTGTTTGGTGAAAACGTTGTGTAAAATAAACATTTTGACTCTCGGGGCTGGTGATCAATAACAGTAGGTCACAGGCAGACAAATAAGATATCCTCATGATCTGTGAAGTCCCGGCTTTCGGTGTGTATCAACGTACTCCATATTGATTTAGTTTATGCCGGAATGTAGGTAGCAGCCATCTTGAAATGAGATCATCGGCACGGCCTGCCCTTATAAATTCATATGCGCACATATGGTAGTAAGTCACACCAAAGATTTGAAGGCACAGATCAATAGCCAAGATACTCAGCTTTCCGCAGACACCCTGCTTTTGCACATAGGGGCTACCGTTCTCATACCAGACTGAATTGAATAAAAATACAAAAATCGTGTCCCCAAATAATATTATGATGAATTGCATCACGTGCCTAAAGCTGCTGATTTAGAAGTATTGCATAGGTTTACATTTACATTTATGTCATTTAGCAGACGCTCTTATCCAGAGCGACTTACAAATTGGTGCATTCACCTTATAGCCAGTGGGATAACCACTTTACAATTTTTTTTTTTTTTTTTTTTTTTTAATAATTTTTTATTATTTTTTAAAATATATATATATATATTTTTTGGGGGGGGTGAGTTGGGGTAAGGGGGGGGTAGAAGGATTACTTTATCCTATCCCAGGTATTCCTTAAAGAGGTGGGGTTTCAAATGTCTCCGGAAGGTGGTGAGTGACTCCGCTGTCCTGGCGTCGTGAGGGAGCTTGTTCCACCATTGGGGTGCCAGAGCAGCGAAGAGTTTTGACTGGGCTGAGCGGGAACTATGCTTCCGCAGAGGTAGGGGAGCCAAAATTGAAGGAAGACAATCTTGGAAGACAAGTCCTTCTTTGCTTTGTAAACTGAATATTATATGATTTCGGATCTATGAAAGGCCAAAACAAATGTTATTCTAAAACACTACTATACATATGGTTGATATTTTATTGTGAACATAGCAACAACTGTACGGAACATAATACAATAAGACATTAGAAAAACATTAATTCATTGTCAAAGTGAAATTATTAATATTAAAGAAAATGTGCCTGATTTATATGAAAGCTCAAAACTAAACATAATTTGTTTAATACACTATAGCTACATTACAACAGATCCTTGATTGTTAACATATAAAAAACGTGCAAAACAGACCCATGTTGGGGTCAGCCAATGAAGGTTTTCCATTGTGAATTTGATATTTAAATCACTTCCTAAATTGAGTGAATTCGAATTGGCCCCAACAGACAGATGTCATGGGTCCTTAAATTAGAAGAATAAAACTCAATTTAATCTGACCATATTAATGCTCTACTCTCACAGATCCAACGGTTCTCCATGAAACACGATGCAGCCTTCCAATTAGCCAATGGTGCATTATCTGGGACAGTTAACACGCAATTACCTCCAGTTTGACTGTTCCAAAACCTGTGAAAAGAGAACACCACCGTGAATGAAAATAAATGACTGAATCAAATAATGATTTAACAATGCCTCTTTGTTTTGTTTATACTGAATGAAATGTCATTACCCATCAATCAGATTCTGATGACGTCCATCAATCCAAAGCCATTGGCCGTCTTTAGCTATGTCAGTCAGGCCGATCCAGTATCCACGATGTTTATCATAGTAGTGTTGAGTGTGGTTATGAATGAATTCCTGAATGAGAAGTGAGTGAAACAGTTCTCATAATTCACAGTTTCGGGAGGCAGTGTGTAAATGCTGGATCTAATGGGTGTAATCAGGTCCAAATGAGAAAATAACAAAGAGCACAACAGGAAGTAGCATTCTAATGGGCTTTGTGCTTTTGTCTTTCAGTTATGACTGCTTTACCCTGAGCTCATAGCTGACATTTTAATCTAGTTCCTATTTCACTTTTTATTGTTTGAGTTTCTTAAAGGTTGGGTGAATCTGTCCCTTTAAACTCTTGTTTGTACCAGTGTCCCACCTGTTCCTCTTGGCTGCCAATGACAGCCAAATCAGCATTCTCTTGTTTGCAATATTGTTGGCTTTGTGTCCAGGTCTTCCATGGAGCGGCAGGGTGCAAAATCAGGTAACAACTAGATTTGAACAACATCCAGCCATCTTGACAAGAGTTACACGCTCTCTCTACAACAATAAAACATTACATTTTTAACGCTACAATATAAACAATATTAGTATTATTAATACTGTATATTAATTGAAAGTGTAATATCTAATAAGTAATGTATTTTCATGTTTAAGAAGGGTGATTACCTCCTGTGTCATCTTTTTGTGAACAATATTTATTGACAGGAAAATCATCAAGCTGATATATGACCCGAAGATTCCAGTTCAGTCTATCCCTCTCTCTTAACACCTCTTTTTTCTCAGCCGCTAAATGTTCCCTCACCAACTTTGTGTTGTGCTCTGAGAAGGCAGTCATGACTGTGGAGACAGAAAGACATGTTTGCTCTATGATGTCATGCTGCACCCCTCCAAAATCCATAATACTTTATGATCCACATACTCACAGTAGACACAGAGGCCTATAATTGCTGAAAGCAAGAGGACACAAACAACCCCCAAACACAATGCCACTCCTCGAAAGGGTTGAGAGTGGAGAGCAGGCCTCTCATCCACTAGGAATAGCAAAGATAAGAGTCATGTTATTATAACCATACTGTTAGCATAAAGGTATACATGTAATGGTAAGCGTTATTCCATCATTTGATGAAATCTAAAAATTGAACAATAAATGGTGGATAACTTGACTATAGCGTGGAGTCAATCCAGACTGCAGAAGATTTGCACTATAGCGCGATTGAAATGTAAAGGCATTCGTGGAGACTGTATTCACGGTTAACGCTGCATATGTCGGGTCATTCAGAAATGTCCTTAATATTTATATTGCTCTATAGTCTCGTAAGCCCGACCCTAGGCAGCAGCAGTGACTAAGGTCTGGTTTCATTGACAGACTTTTTCGGCAACTTCAATAAGGGAAAAACAGACAACTCTCCCAACAAATCACGAGGCAGGCATGCCAGAACGTCGATATTCGAAACCAAAGTTTGCAGGCAAAACCTTTGCAATGGTTTTAGTGAAGGTAGTTGCCGCTTGCAAAATGCACTCATTAAAAATAACCTCTGTGATCTCCATCTTAATAGCTACTATTTTGTATTTTATTCAAGTGGATAAGGTAGTGACATAGGCAGTGACGTAGTTCCTCTATGCCAAACTGACGTTCTATTACTTACAGACAGTCTGTGTTAAGCCGGAACATTTGACCCGGATGTCTAGAGAGACTAATCACGCTATAATTTGGATCTTCCGCAGTCTGGATGGAGTCTAGCCCTATCTCCCAAATGCACCTGTTGTGGCAGGACTTTGTTGAGTGACTGCACTTCCCTTAGCCTTTACTTCATCATATACTGTTTCTTCCTCTTTTTTCTCTGTGGGGAAGAGAAAGGGGCACACATTCATATCCAATAATATGGTTTTGATATATTGTATTATTAATTTTGATATACAGTTGTCACGATCGTCGTAAGAAGCAGACCAAAGCGCAGCGTGATATGCGCACATCTTTTAATGAGTACTTTTCAACAATAACAAAACAACAAAACGATACGTGAAGTCCTAAGGTTAACAAACACAAACCTCTCCGGAACAAGATCCCACAAACAACAAGTGCAAAACAGGCTGCCTAAGTATGGATCCCAATCAGAGACAACAAGCCACAGCTGCCTCTGATTGGGAACCACCCCGGCCAACATAGAAACACATGAACTAGAACATGAACATAGAACACTAAACATAGAAACTAACACCCTGGCTCAACATATAAGAGTGCCCAGAGCCAGGGCGTGACAACAGTGAGGGAAAAAAGTATTTGATCCCCTGCTGATTTTGTACGTTTGCCCAGTGACAAAGAAATTATCAGTCTATAATATTAATGGTAGGTTTATTTGAACAGTGAGAGACAGAATAACAAACATCCAGAAAAACGCATGTCAAAAATGTTATAAATTGATTTGCATTTTAATGAGGGAAATAAGTATTTGACCCCCTCTCAATCAGAAAGATTTCTGGCTCCCAGGTGTCTTTTATACAGGTACGAGCTGAGATTAGGAGCACATTCTTAAAGGAAGTGCTCCTAATCTCAATTTGTTACCTATAAAAGACACCTGTCCACGGAAGCAATCAATTCCAAACTCTCCACCATGGCCAAGACCAAAAGCTCTCCAAGGATGTCAGGGACAAGATTGTAAACCTACACAAGGCTGGAATGGGCTACAAGACCATTGCCAAGCAGCTTGGTGAGAAGGTGACAACAGTTGGTGCGATTATTCTCAAATGGAAGAAACACAAAAGAACTGTCAATCTCCCTCGGCCTGGGGCGCCATGCAAGATCTCACCTTGTGGAGTTGCAATGATCATGAGAACGGCGAGGAATCAGCCCAGAACTACACGGGAGGATCTTGTCAATGATCTCAAGGCAGCTGGGACCATAGTCACCAAGAAAACAATTAGTAACACACTACGCCGTGAAGGACTGAAATCCTGCAGCTCTTTCCCTCAGCCAGGGCATTGAAAATGGGTCGTGGATGGGTATTACAGCATGACAATGACCCAAAACACACGGCCAAGGCAACAAAGGAGTGGCTCAAGAAGAAGTACATTAAGGTCCTGGAGTGGCCTAGCCAGTCTCCAGACCTTAATCCCATAGAAAATCTGTGGAGGGAGCTGAAGGTTCGAGTTGCCAAACGTCAGCCTCGAAACCTTAATGACTTGGAGAAGATCTGCAATAGAGGAGTGGGACAAAATCCCTCCTGAGAGTGTGTGCAAACCTGGTGGCCAACTACAAGAAACGTCTGTTTTGCAGAGGGGGTCAAATACTTATTTCCCCTCATTAAAATGCAAATCAATTTATAACATTTTTGACATGCGTTTTTCTGGATTTTTGTTGTTGTTATTATGTCTCTCACTGTTCAAATAAACCTACCATTAAAATTATAGACTGATCATGTCTTTGTCAGTGGGCAAATGTACAAAATCAGCAGGGGATCAAATACTTTTTTGCCTCATTGTATTGTGTTACATGCCACAATGCAAATCTTATGCCATTAGTAACCCTAACATGTAATCCATATTGCTTTTTTGTTGTTGATTGAAAAGTATGTAAAAACATTTACACCTATTCCTCAGCACCAATATCTATATACCTCAGCCCACTTACCCACACACATCAACCCAATTACCCACACACCCCAGCCCAGTTACCCCCTTGCACTAACCCTAATACCAACATGTCAATACCCTAATAGTGAAACAATAAAGTACCGATACACCCATATCCTAGCCTTAAATGTCCTATTTGTTAATCATAGACCCCAATTCCTTTACAAAAACTCCTCATCCCTGTTGCTTTCTTATCTCAGCCCTGTTACCCGCTTTGCCTAGGCCTGTATTACCCAAGTCACCAACAGTAACCTATATCCAGCTCTTCGCTGCACATCCCAATGCTCATCTTTGCATATCTTAGTCCTGTGACCTCTGACCTGTAATCACTTAATCAATTCTAATCATTTCATAGATAAATTCATTGTACAGTGGTATAACACTATTGCCCCATTCACTTTTCTTCCTACCACAAACTTTCTGCCAGAATTGATTTGAATGGGCAATAGACGTCCATTCAGACCCATTATGAGCCTTGTGTATCATTACACCCCATTACTGATACAAACCAGGTAAAACCATGGGTATACTCATATAAAACAGGTCTAACCCAGTACCCAAGCCTCAACATTCATACAAACCAGGTCTACACATGTACTTCAGACCCAATATTGTTACAGACCAGCTGCACGTCTAATCTAATATAGATTTTATTTTTAAACAGGTCTACTGCTATGTCAACCTCAATTTTCATAAAAATTTGTATTCTTCTGTATTTCTTCCCCAATATTCATACAAACCAGATCTACACCTGTATCTCAAATTGGCATACCTAAAGTATGCACCTGTGCTTGAACCCAATTAATCAACTAAGCTAGGTCTAAATATGTGCCGAAGCTTGAATACGCATAAACTGTTAACCAGGTCTACCCCTGCATCTCAGCTCCAGTACTCATACAAACCAGGTCTACAGCTGTGACTGAGTACCAATATTAATATAAACCAGATCTACACCTGCATCTCAGCCCAAATACCCATGCTAACCAGGTTTAGACCTGTGGCCATGTCCCAATACTCTGATAAACCAGGTCTACACTTGTGACTATTCAGCAAAACTAACATAAACTTTGTGCAAGAGACAGTAAAGAAACCTATTGACATTAAATATTTGTTAATTTATTACACTAATTCAGTACCATCATGAGAGTACAATTCCCCCTGAAATAACAGAATATGACGTTTTACAATTCAGAATCACTGATTAAAAACTATTGTAAAGGCTAATGGATAATGCTAAAATGATCTGTAAAATAATATTGATCAAGTACACTACCGGTAAAAAGTTTTAGAACACCTACTCATTCAAGGGTTTGTCTTTATTTTTTAAACCATTTTCTACATTGTAGAATAATAGTGAAGCCATCAAAACTATGAAATAACACATATGGAATCATGTAGTAACCAAAAAAGTTTTAAACAAATCAAAATATATTTTATATTTGAGATTCTTCTAATAGCCACCCTTTGCCTTGATGACAGCTTTGCACACTCTTGGCATTCTCTCAACACGTTTCATGAGGTAGTCACCTGGAATGCATTTCAGTTAACAGGTGTGCCTTCTTATAAGTGGAATTTATTTCCTTCTTAACGCGTTTGAGCCAATCAGTTGTGTTGTGACAAGGTAGTGGGTATATACAGAAGATAGTCCTATTTGGTAAAAGACCAAGTCCATATTATGGCAAGAACAGCTCAAATAAGCAAAGAAAAACGACAGTCCATTATTACTTTAAGACATGAAGGTCAGTCAATACGGAACATTTCAAGAGGCTGTAAAGTACAAAAAAAGTATTCTCGCTATTGTGACCCATTAGATGAAATGGGTTAAGAAAGTAATTTGTACTTGATTAACTGTAAAGATACTTGATTAAAACATAATAGCAGAGTAGATTTGCAATCACAATGTCACGCCCTGGCTCTGGGGACTCTTAATTGTTGAGCCAGGGTGTGGATTTTCTATGTTTTGTTTGCTATTAACACAAACCATACTTAGGCAGCCTGTTTTCACTAGTCATTGTGGGATCTTGTTCCGAAAGGTTTGTGTTAACCTAGTACTTCACGTTTCGTTTGTTGTTTTGTTCGTGTGGTGTGCTTCAATAAAAGATGTACGTTTATCACGCTGCGCCTTGGTCCGCTTCATCTTATAACGATCGTGACACACAAAGACAAAAAAACATGAACATGATTCAGCATAAATAGCTACCTTATCTGCCTCACTTGCTTTAAACATCATTCAATTATATTATTCACAAACAATTATGATTGTTATAGTCTTCAGTCTGGAAGGCACATTTTTGTAAACTGATAGAAATGAACTAAAAGAGAGTGATATTGATGAAGAGATGAGAAAAAAAGGCCAAGACTCACCTTTCGGCGAAGAAACGATGCGATACTTGAAAACCACTGTAGAATAATGCAGCTCTTCTGCCATCCTTTACTTCTCGTCAATAGTGTGTTTCTTAGAGATACAAGTACGGAGAAACCTTACCCAGTGTTGATCTCTATGAGGTGGTGGCTCTTGTTGTTTTTATCCTTATTAGGACCTGTATTACTACTTCTGCTTTGACTCTGGTTTGCATTAAACATGTCACAGGAAACAATTTCACTGTTTCATCTGACTGAGAGGAGGAAGTTATGTGGACGTGGTCCTCTGTAGCTCAGCTGGTAGAGCACGGCGCTTGTAACGCCAAGGTAGTGGTGTTACAAGCATGACTGTAAGTCGCTTTGGATAAAAGCGTCTGCTAAATGGCATATTATTATATTATATTATTATACTATTTTCTACATTGTAGGATAATAGTTGTGATGTCACGAGAGGCTACACAGCTTTCAGCGGGATTGCTCAAGTAGTGCAAGGAGACCAGGTTCAACCAAAACAAGGATTTTATTAAAGGTCTTGGGAAACTAACGAAAGTATAACACAATTCTGTTCTCTGGTGGCTCTTTAAGGGTTAACAGTTCAGGGATGTCTCTTCCACATCCAAAATCATAACTCTCCCTCGCTCAAATAACTTTTCCCCAGTCTTACTGTATTCCACGTTGCAGCTAGTGGCCAACCCAGCAAAACGTCCTTCCAAATGTCCCCCACGTATTTCCACAGGTGCATATATCCAAAGGTGAGTATTTCCCCAAAGGTAAGTATCTCCAAATCCTTATATTCCTCATGGAAGTGGACGTGCAGCACTCTTGTCCTCCAGAGAGCCCAGCTTGGAGACCGTGTCTCTTCCCTTCAACAAACCTTCAGCTCATCAGCTCCTGATTGGTTTCAGCTGCGTGGGAAGATTGGCCGTAGAGGGTTGGAGTTCCCGACCATACCAGCAGATGGAGCCATAGCTGTCTGGGTTTGCAGCCATCTCAGGGGATGTAACGTCCCTCCAGGACACAGCCTCTCGTGACATCACACATCCCCTCTCGGGACCGACGTCCTCGTCGGGGTAAAGGCAGCGAAGAAGGCATCACGCCGGGAGAGGGCGTCCGCATTGCCGTGGTGCTTGCCAGCCTGCTCTCTCTTCAACTCCTCCACCTCTAGGACCAGGGACTCAGCCTCCTGTTGTCTCTCCTTGAGTTTCTTACTGAACGCATCAGCCTTGGTTTTAGCAGAGTTTAGCTTCTGTTGAGCAGCTTTCAGTTCCTTCTCTCTCTCTGCCTCCGCATTCTTCATCTTGTTCTCCAACACCTTGTACTTCTCCTCTGCCTTCTTCTGGACCTCCTTACTCCTGCGCAGGGTCTCCTCACACTCCTCGATGGTCCTGCGCAGCCTCTCCAGCTCCTCCTGTTGCTTAGGGAAGGAGCTCTGTTGGAGTTTAGCCTGGAGGATATCTAACTCTTCTGTCTTCATGTCTAACTGTTGCTTTAACAAACGATACCTCTCAGCGGTCCCCTTCAGACCAGACAGTTCTTTGTCCAGATTCTGTAGCTCCGTCTCTGTGTCGGTCTGGGCACCTGCCATCCCTATCCGAGCCCGGGGCGGGAGTGAGTAATTCGGAGGATTGCACCGGAGCCTTCCCAGGATGAGTCTTGCCTCTCCGTTTCCGAGGTACTCGGGTTATCCTCTCCTGAGACTCTCTCCAGAGTGGGTAAAAGGCTGGGCAGTCTCGTCCAATTAGGACAGGGACGGGGAGGGAATCAACCACCCCGGCCGTCGTGTGTATGGTTCCCCGTGTGCTGGTCATTGTAAGTTCAGTAATGGGGTATTCTCTGGTGTCCCCATGGACACAGGAAACTGGGAGGACTTTCCCCGGGTCAGACACGTTGGGCCCACCAAATCCTTACGCACCAGGGTGGCCCGGCTACCAGAATCCAGTAAGGCCTCCACATCATGGTGATTCACAGTTACCGGGCAGGTGGGGGGGTCGATCTGGGCCGCCATCTACGACTCCCAAGAGCGAGGCAAAACGGTGGGTGGGTGCTGAGCTGGAGGACTCCGCAGTGGGCATAGGTTCATCGGCTGGTTTCCCACACTGCCAGGAGATATGTCCCATCTCCCCACACCGGTAACACTGTCGAGTTTCCCCCTCCTGGTGTACTCTTCTTGGACCCGCCTGGTTTCTGGCTCCCCTGGAGCCGGGATAAGTCCTGACGTGGCTGGGTTCGAGACCTTGGGGTCCTTTGGACGGGTTCTTCCCATTTGTGGTGGGGCCGCCCTCCTGGGGTCTTTTCGGGAAGCATTCAGCATCTCCGCTGTGGCCTGGTACTTTTCCACAGCTTCCACGGTCAGATCAGCCGTGGTCAAGGCCTGTTGACTGATGAACCGTTTTTGCCTCATAAGGCAGGGCGCGTAGGTAACGATCCACCACAACGGCCTCCACCACCGCCGCTGCTGTATTCCTCTCGCGGATCCAGCCATTTCCTTGCGTTCGGACAAGTTCATGCATCTGCGCCCGAGGAGGTTGGTCTGGTTGGAAGGTCCAGCTGTGAAAGCGCTGGGCCATACCAAACTTTGTGAGTCCATATCTGCTGAGGATCTCAGACTTCAGGGCATCATAGTCAGTAACCTGGTCAGGGCCCAGGTCCCGGACAGCATTCAGTGATTCCCCGGTTAGAAAGGGGGGCTAACAGACCAACCCACTGTTGCTTGGGCCAGGCTTCCCTAGTGGCCGTGGCCTCAAATGCATGCAGGTATGCCTCAATGTCATCGGTAGCTCCCATCTTAGATATAAAGTCACTTGCCTTTATTGGGCGGGTATTTTGGACCACCCTCTGTCTCTGCAACTGCAATTCCTCTGCCTTCAGAAGGTTGGCTTTCTTTGCTCCTCCAAGAGAGCCACGTTTACTTGCATCTGGGCTTGCTGGCCAGCAACAAGGGCTTTCAATATGTCCTCCATTTCAGTCGGGCGGGGAGCCTACGGCCAACTTGGAAAACTGGGTGATCAAACCTTCGGTATCCTCCTCTGACCTGCACTATTAACGCTTGAGCGTGCCTGTATTCTCCACCATCTGTGATGTCACGAGAGGCTACACAGCTTTCAGCGGGATTGCTCAAGTAGTGCAAGGAGACCAGGTTCAACCAAAACAAGGATTTTATTAAAGGTCTTGGGAAACTAACGAAAGTATAACACAATTCTGTTCTCTGGTGGCTCTTTAAGGGTTAACAGTTCAGGGATGTCTCTTCCACATCCAAAATCATAACTCTCCCTCGCTCAAATAACTTTTCCCCAGTCTTACTGTATTCCACGTTGCAGCTAGTGGCCAACCCAGCAAAACGTCCTTCCAAATGTCCCCCACGTATTTCCACAGGTGCATATATCCAAAGGTGAGTATTTCCCCAAAGGTAAGTATCTCCAAATCCTTATATTCCTCATGGAAGTGGACGTGCAGCACTCTTGTCCTCCAGAGAGCCCAGCTTGGAGACCGTGTCTCTTCCCTTCAACAAACCTTCAGCTCATCAGCTCCTGATTGGTTTCAGCTGCGTGGGAAGATTGGCCATAGAGGGTTGGAGTTCCCGACCATACCAGCAGATGGAGCCATAGCTGTCTGGGTTTGCAGCCATCTCAGGGGGATGTAACGTCCCTCCAGGACACAGCCTCTCGTGACATCACATAGTGAAGACATCAAAACTATGAAATAACACATATGGAATCATGCAGTAACCCAAAAACTGTTAAACAAATCTAAATATATGTTATATTTGAGATTCTTCAAAGTAGCCACCCTTTGCCTTGATGACAGCTTTGCACGCTCTTGGCATTCTCTCAATCAGCTTCATGAGGTAGTCACCTGGAATGCATTTCAATTAACAGGTGTGCCTTGTTAAAAGTTAATTTGTGGAATTTCTTTCCTTCTTAATGTGTTTGAGCCAATCAGTTGTGTTGTGATAAGGTAGGGGTGGTATATAGAAGATAGCCCTATTTGGTAAAAGACCAAGTCCATATTATGGCAAGAACAGCTCAAATAAGCAATGAGAAATGACAGTCCATCATTACTTTAAGACAGGAAAGCCAGTCAATCCGGAAAATTTCAAGAACTTTTAAAGTTTCTTCAAGTGCAGTCGCAAAAACCATCAAGCGCTATGATGAAACTGGCTCTCATGAGGACCGCCACAGGAAAGGAAGACCCAGAGTTACCTCTGCTGCAGAGCATCAGAAATCAGCAATTAACTGCACCTCAGATTGCAGCCCAAATAAATGCTTCACAGAGTTCAAGTAACAGACATCTCAACATCAAGTGTTCAGAGGAGACTGCATGAATCAGGCCTTCATGGTTGAATTGCTGAAAATAAACCACTACTAAAGGACACCAACAAGAAGAAGAGACATGCTTGGGCCAAGAAACACGAGCAATGGACATTAGACTGGTGGAAATCTGTCCTTTGGTCTGATGAGGCCAATTTTGTGATTTTTGGTTCCAACCGCCGTGTCTTTGTGAGACGCAGAGTAGGTGAACAGATCATCTCCGCATGTGTGGTTCCCACCGTGAAGCATGGAGGAGGACGTGTGATGGTGTGGGGCTCCTTTGCTGGTATCGTATCTGAAGATTATGCCTTTGTTAAATGTTTTGGAGGAACAAAGAATGTTGTTTTATGATCTTAGTTCAAATGTAGCGTTTGGAGGGTGATGCCCCAGGGGAGACTGGTGATTGGCCAGAAGAGGGAGTAACCCCTCTTTTTGCATTGTTTATAAATAGGGGTTAAACGATGAGACGTCAGAACGGCCATAGCAATTGGAGGAGCCGTTCTCCGGACACCGCGGGTCTGTATTTATGCTGTAAACCTCGTGATTTTAATAAAAGCCTCTAACACGATACAGCATAACGGATTCTTTGTTGACAGCAATAATGACCACCATTCATCATATACGACATAATGGCGCCCAACGTGGGGCTGGGTTTGCGTCTCTTCCTTGTTTCAGTCAACCGCCGGGCTAACTCTCTCTGAAGCATGGCCGAAAGGGTGAGTTTTTCTTACCGTTTCGGAGTTCGTTAGATTGGATACGACTTGTGTACACTGGAGAGATGTACCATTTCGACCTTGCCTCGGGTGGCGTTGTTGCTGGTCGACTGGAGTCTGCTAAAATGTTATTTCATTGGTAACGATAGACAATGATAATTTAGAGTGATAAGGTTATATTTCATTGGTAACTATGGGCAATGATATGTTTAGATTTCATTGGTAACGGGTGGCAATGACAAATTTAGAGCAAAAGGAACGGTAAAATGTTATTTCATTGGTAACGATAGACAATGATAATTTAGAGCATTAAGATAGATTTCATTGGTAACGGGTGACAATGATAATTTAGAGAAGGCCGATATGTGCATATTTAGGGCACCGTGAATCTGGTAAAGACCTCGATGCGAGGCGATTCTTTATGAATGGGCCATAAAATCCTTGCAACGCGTTCGGTGGTGTAAGGTTAATTCTGGGAATTATTAAACTGGACGAATTATATGCATGTTATATACTCATCGTATGGTTGACGAACTATAATGCATGGGGTAACCTCTCTATGATTATCCAGAACTTACGGCAACAAAAAGTTAGACGGAGATAATTGCGATGATGATTTGGCCACGGTGCGGGATGTTCATTTGTGTTGTAGGCCGCAGTTAGCTGGAGGCTAGGGCTAAGGCTGGATTGTTACGGGTCACGTGGTACATCGTGGCTAAATGCTAATGCTACATGCTAATTGTGTTTTGTGTCACAGTGTACCTTAGGCTAAGCTAAATGCTAATGCTAAATGCTAATTGTGTTGTGTGCTACATGCTAACGTATCCTTAGAGATTCCATTGCGATGGATTAAAGTCTCTTAAACTTGTCACTGTCTGTAAGTCAGGTTGTATGTTTTGTGAGCGCTGTTAAATGTTGTTTGACTAGGAGGGGAAAACGAGAGTTACAGTGGGACGGTTATTCTGTCTGTTTGGGGAGAGATCTAAAATCTTCCACGGTGAAAACGTGTTTTTGAATGGCTGTGCGCATGTGCATGATTTTGCGACACTACACTACAGAAAGGGGGAGTTTATGACACGAGATTAGGACACGTTTTGGTTTACGGCACTAAAAACTATGACATGCGGTTGTGCTCAGCCTACAAAACAAAATGGTTGGTTAGGGTCATAGGTCCCATCTGGGGGCTGCAGGGAGACGGAGAAACACACAGACAGAGAGATTTTAGCACGAGTATTCTAGTTTAAAGATTGGTTAAAGATGAAACTTGTGGTGTGTCCTATTGAATTGATAAATTAAATATATGTTGGCGAAGAATAATGCATTGAATTAAATGACGGATTAAAATAAAAATGTTTTGTTAAAATAAAATAAAAATGTTTTTGAGCGATCTATTTAGTTCTGAGTTTAGTCTTAGAGTGAATAATGTAGAACGAACGAATATTGAATGGTTGGAAATACTCAGTGATTGCATTAACTGCTGAAATCTTGTGTGTTTCTATGTTTTTTGAAATATGAGAGGAACATGGAACGAGAGGAGAGAGAGAGAGAAGGGGCTGACGTGTGCGTCACGTGACAAGGTGTGACGAGGCAGACGAGAGGATCAGATCAGGCTAGTACACAAAATCATCCTAACAAAATATGTGATGTTATGACAATTTTACATAGGCTTGGCAAATGCTATTTCATTAAAAATTGCATTTTGAGGCTCTGTGTATCACTGGGGTTTGATTACAGATGTGTTGGGAATCGAAGACTGACATTCTTCTGTACATTTATGATAATTATGGGTTATAGAGCAAGGGGTTACAGGCTTTGTTTATGGGTATTTTAGTCTGAAGATGACTAACTTGCATTTACTGGCAGTTGATGGGTTGTGGTAAGATAGCCAACACTAATTGATAAATTGGTGACATAGGAATAAAAATTGGTTTTAATTATTCATGATTTTTAATTGATTATTCAGGATTTATTTGGAGTTGTTTAGGGGTATATTAATAATTTAAGGGGGGAAGTCTTAGGCTATACAGTCTAAAATAAGAGAGTTCACAATAAAGGAATATAAAAGGCTTGATATAGGGGAAAATTGATTAAAATAGTCATTTTTTAATCAAAGTAGGGTTAGAGAGTAGTGTTAGAAAAACTAATGGCAGAAGTTAGTACACCTTTCTCACATACGGATTCAGCAAAAAGACACCCACCTTATGAGAAGGAAGCTTTCAGTGATCATCTAGGAGGGTGATTATGGCATCAGAGATGAAGACGAATACAAGCAGAAACGACGATAAAGATGAATCCAAAACTCCAGAAGGAAGAAAAACCGAGATGTCTGGGAAGTTAAAGAAGATGAGTGATGATGAAGAGATTATGCATGGGTGGATATGACTCTGTGATCAGAAGGAAGTTGGCAAGAGAGAAACGAAGAAGGATACACGAGATTTGATCTCTGATGAAGAAAGCGATGAAGATTTGGAGATTAAGGGTGCTTTATGTTCAAGAGGATTTTATCCTACAATGACTGGCAAAGAAGAAATAGGAGATATAGACCGAGGCGTATCAGGCCTGGAGGAAGCGACGACTTTGGGAGAGGTAAGAGAGCTAGAGGAACAGCTCGAGACGCTGAAGATACAGAAGAGGAGAAACTGCTGAGAGGATCCCAAGAATTGGAGAGCAAGAAAGAACAGGACGAAGAGATGCATTGTTTGGAGAAAACTCAATCATACAATGGGGGGAGAAGATCAGAGTGAACCAAATCAACAATTACTGTTACAGCTTCAACTGAACAATATCAAATGCAATTGTACCAGCCAAGGGGGTACCAGTTGATTCATATCCAAAGCCAGGTTCTGGACAGACACAGAATTGACGAGAAGAAATAGAAGATGGAGGAATATTTCAGCTACACTTTCAGCAACTTTCAGAAGGCTGTTATAATTGTGGACAGATTGGTACTTTACCTGTGATGAAAATGAGTCGGGAGAAAACAACAGAGGAAGATGAAGGAGCAAGTGGAGATCACCTGTTAGTGTCTAGAAGATCCGGAAGGGGGGGTGCATTGCTGAGAGCATCGATTAGAGAAGAAGAGAAAATAGCTAACAATTGAAGTAAAAACAACCGACCATTAGAAGTGATAGTGAATAGGGGAAAACTTATCTGTGTTCAGCCTAAAGAGGTTAAACATCTCACTAATTGATAACTAATTAGGATAGGGATTTGAGGTAGTAAAACAGTTACTTACTCTTAAGGTACTAATATTAGAAGATGCTGTTATGGCAGTGTTGGGAAGAGATGCATGGTTTGAATTGAATTGTACAATAAAATGTACACTAGACGACTGTCTATTAGACGATCTGTCTGGGAAAATAAAGTTAAAAGGGGGTGACTATTATTCTGGGTTACATTCTTACACTAAGGGATTTCAGGCTAGGCTAAAAGGTGTTTAGACGTTTGCCAAGTCAGTGTGTAATGAGTCAGAAGCAGGTGGGGAACTTTCCCGATCACATATTCTAAACATTTGGTGGTAAGGGATTGTGTGAAAATCAGGGGGAAAAGTTGTAAATGTTATGAGAGAAAAGATTAGATTAAAATAAGTTAGGAGTAGATTAGGGTTGAAGGAACTCTGAGACAGTAAGCTAAGTTTCAAAGTTAGTAGTAAGACAGAGAGAGAACAGTGAGGAAGGACATTTTAAAGTTTAGTGGGAAGATAGGGTAGGAGTTTAGATCGGTTAGGAGCAGATGCATTGAGAAAGTATGTGTTGCTGAATGATAAGAAAAGATTAAGGGTGATTGAGTATCTATAGTTATAGTTTCCAGCAGGAAGATCAAGGTAATTATAGGTGTATTTTGTGTAATCACAAGTTTGAAAGTCAGGAATTAGAGAAAGGACTGAGATTTGGGGAAAAAGTGACACTAGTGGTGAGAGATGGAAGGACAAGCAAAGACAACTTTTATATTGGGGGAAAAACTAGGAGTAACTAAGGACATTCACACTTCAGTCTATTATAACAACAGTGAGAAGCAAGTTAACTCTTTCAACATTGATAGGTATTAAAGTCATAAATATATCGCATTTGATTATAAGGGAACCAATACAGCACCAATTTTAGGGGGAAAAATACTTATTAGGGTTTAGGATGGGGACGTTTCTCCCATATGGAGAGATAATTATGGAGAATAAGTATTGTTATCCGGACCAGGAGTAGAAGCTGTTGCACCTAGTCAAAGGGGGGATAGGTTGTACAATGATATGAAGTGGAAGAGGTTAGGAGTGACTGTTCACTTATTTGGCGGAATGTTACAGAGAAAGGTCAGGGAGAATATATGTGTACTTATCTAGTGCAAGCATTAGAAGTTGTTCCGGTTAGGAATTATTGGTTAAAGGACTATGTAATTCATAAAGTAACGCTTATAATGGAAGAGTTAAGGTTTGTAGCCTCCACAGTCACCAAAGGAGGTCAGGAAGAGTAGATTACAGTCACTCCAACAGTAGATAATACACAGAGGATAATGGGAACCTTTGCACTAGAAGTAATTAGGGTTGATACAGCAACTAAGTCAACTACTTTAATGGTAACTTTGGAAGGGATTAGTGATACGATGGCAATAGCAAAAGAGGGAGTATGACATCGACAACAACTTTTCTGAAATTAAATGGGGAATTTTAGACTCATGGGTTATGTTACGGATGGAGAGTGCTGTCAATGATAGTACGAATGGGGTTAAAATAGGAGAACAGATAGTAGTAGAGAGAATATAGATTCATCATGGAGGACAGGATGAGATCTTTGATTTTGATGACAGACAAGGAGAGGTATCTGATCAGTACCGCTCGTTCTTCTGTTGTGGAAATTAGAGATAGATTAACTCATTCTGTAAGATCAGTGAGGAATCTTGAGGGTCCATGTCTGTTGAGAATTCCAGCCCAAACGTGTTAGACGGTCGCGCGGCCTCTATCAGGTATGGGTCAGTCTTATGCTTTGTCATGACTGTGGTATTAGCAACAGTCATTGACAGATAAAATAATGTCGTTGTCAGAACAGTGGTTTAAGCCTAGGGTTAGGTGGAATTGGGTTAAGTGAATTAATATGGGAATTGTTAAATGGGAAAGGAAAAGCAGGTAACAACGGAACCCTGAAGTATTCAGGTGAAACATTGAGGGCTAAAGGTTGTTTTTGTTCTAATGAAACATGTGAGGTAGGGGGTGTGTTTATGGGAAGATCAGATTGGGATGTTATATGATAACTTTGGATAAGCATGAACATAAGGTTAGAGATGACAAATATAATGTAATTTTTAATATACCAGGGAGTAAGAAGAGCAGGACTTTGATGGTTAAACGATTGGCTTTTGTCTGACAATGTGACTATGGACAATTTTAGAGATATTTGGTGGGTTTGTGATGATAAAATATATATTCTTACATTATGGATGGACAGGATTTGGTTACATGTCAACGTTGAAGCTTCCATAGGAGGCTTTTGTTATTAAAAGAGGAGTAGCACCGAACACAGATCAATTTGAAACTAGAGTTCAAAATAGGATGAAAAGGGACATGTCATAGTCTTCAAGTCTATCATTGAAGGATGAATCTAAGGGAGAAGGGGGGACTTTATTCATGGTATGGTGTAACATTTGGGAAGATCATATTGATAAATATTAGTTATACTTTGAGTCCAGATAGTTCAGATAAGATCACTGGGGTTATAGATGCATTATAAGGGATGTGTTTGGGAGATCTGAGAAGATTTGGTTGCAAGATCAATTAGGCCAGTAGGGGCAGTGATGGGTCAGATTTTAGTTTCAGCTTTGATAACACTGTGTGATGTTTGTAATTTGTTACTGACCTTTGAGAAAGCTTTGATATTGAGATAGGTTGGAGAGTGATTCCTGGAGACAACACTCAGATGCCGGTGTTGACTGTTCCTGATCTGGAGGAAGATGGATGGACTATTGATGGATAAATATCATTTTGATGATTTAAAAAAAAAAAAAAAAAAAAAAAATTCTCAATATTGGGGTGATGTTGGTATGATTTATGAATCAAAGGGGGGAATAGGTTTATGTGATTCATGCATCATTTATATATCATTTTTTAAATTCTTAGGTGAAATTGAGGTGTAATTTGAAAGTGGTTGTTTTGCAAAAGATACTGTTTGGTCGTTTCTTTTCTTTTCATTCCAGAGGCATTTGGGGGAACATGTGGAGATTGAAATACTCAAACAAAGACAATATGAAGGGACAATATGACTGGAGGAGATGAAACAAGGAGGGTGTGGCCGATTTCATCATCAACAATCCATTGGAAGTCAAGACTACAGGGAGATGAAGTGTAGTGGACTACATTCCAGTGTTTGCAATGAAATATAGACATGTGTAATACATAATTGTGTAATAGTCTCAGGTATTAATTTTGTAGAATGATGTTTGATGTTATTGAATACATGTGAGGATCTTAGATGTTTTTGTTTATTTCGGTGAATGTTTAGGGACAGAGAGGCTAGGAAGGGAGAGATTCATTGTACGATTCGATGGGTTGACCAGCCGTGCAATGGATGTTATTGGATAGGATTTTGTTTGCAGGGGCTTACATGTGTATTTAGTTGCATCATACTTTCAAATGCATTTACATGAGTTATGAGGTTATCTGGAGTACCGACGGTGGTTGCCTGGGGCAGAGGGACCGTGAGAGAATTTTACTGTCTTGATTGATGGATGGATATCTGAAAAGATGGCTGCCGGACAGTTTTTCGCTCTTACACTCCATAGAGATTTCTTCATATTTCATAGTAATGTATTTACACTCCATAGAGATTTCTTCATATTTCATAGTAATGTATTCACACTTCATAAACAGGTATTTCATAGAAAGGTATTTACACTCTAGAGGAGAATGTGTTTGGTTTAAGGTTAAAGATACTCAATAAGATAAATTGTTACTAGTCATAATCCTATTCTGTTTGTTTTCGAGACGTTTATTTCGTCTCGAAGGGGGGAATATCGTATCTGAAGATTATGCCTTTGTTAAATGTTTTGGAGGAACAAAGAATGTTGTTTTATGATCTTAGTTCAAATGTAGCGTTTGGAGGGTGATGCCCCAGGGGAGACTGGTGATTGGCCAGAAGAGGGAGTCACCCCTCTTTTTGCATTGTTTATAAATAGGGGTTAAACGATGAGACGTCAGAACGGCCATAGTGATTGGAGGAGCCGTTCTCCGGACACCGCGGGTCTGTATTTATGCTGTAAACCTCGTGATTTTAATAAAAGCCTCTAACACGATACAGCATAACGGATTCTTTGTTGACAGCAATAATGACCACCATTCATCATATACGACACTGGTGACACTGTTGGTGATTTATTTAGAATGGCACACTTAACCAGCATGACTACCACAGCATTCTGCAGCGATACGCTATCCCATCTGGTTTGGGCTTAGTGGGACTATCATTTGTTTTTCAACAGGACAATGACCCAACACAACTCCAGGCTGTGTAAGGGCTATTTGACCAAGAAGGAGAGTGATGTAGTGCTGCATCAGTTGACCTGGCCTCCACAATCCCCTGACCTCAACCCAAAGCAGCCAACAAGTGCTCAGCATATGTGGGAACTCCTTCAAGACTGTTGGAAAAGCATTCCAATTGACTACCTCATGAAGATGGTTGAGAGAATGCCAAGACTGTGCAAAGCTGTCATCAAGCAAAGGGTGGCTACTTTGAAGAATCTAAAATATAAAATATATTTTGATTTGTTTAAAACTTTTTTGGTTACTACATGATTCCATATGTGATATTTCATAGTTTTGATGGCTTCACTATTATTCTAAAATGTAGAAAATAGTCCAAATAAAGAAAAACCCTTGAATGAGTAGGTGTGTCCAAACTTTTGACTGGTAGTGTATATATATATATTCATTTATACTCCGGACTCCGTCATTTCTGGTCTGAATATTTATATATTTCTTAATTCTATTATTTTACTTTTTAGATGTGTGTATTGTTGTGTATTGTTAGATATTACTGTACTCTTCGAGCTAGGAAAACAAGCATTTCGCTACACCTACAACAATATCTGCTAAATATGTGTATGCGACCAATACAATTTGATTGATTTTGATTTGATTTCAGATCTCCAATTGCATTTTGACTCAGAAAGTGACCTTGGTTGGTGACAGCTGGTCTTGACAGTCTGTTATAAAAGGACAGAATATCTTAGATGTGGTTTGCAAGTTCCTTAAACATTTCCAACAGAGGAGGAACGTAGTTAGACAGATAACAACACTCATCTGAATTTGGGACCTTGTTGTGAAAGTTTGATATACTGTAATGATTAGATAACAATACACTCACATACTTGCCACAGGGAAATGTTGAGAGTGACTTGTAGAACACACAGAATCCCAAAGATCACAGAAACCATCCTGTAGAGTCTTCTCCCTGAACCCTCCGGTCCTGAGGAGATACACATTGATGTGAGAACACAAACACATGCATATACACATGCACACAAGCATACCCACACACACACACACACAAATACCCAGACACACACATGCTGCACACACACTAAAACACTCACACGCGTACACGCAATCACGCACGCACACGCACACACGTACAAGAGGGTGGGGGTGTAATATAATCAACTATAAGAGGACCGTTCCTCACAGCTGTTTTAGTGGGAATTACTGTCTCAGTATAACATGTTAAAAGCACATAATTACATTAAAGGGCTAATCTGCAGTTGCTACATACAATTTGACTTTTTAATGTATGATATATACCCATTGACTCGTCAAGCTTGAGCTCATGAGCTTAGTTCAACTGTCGTGTCATGTGTTTGTGTAAGTATTTGTCAGTGTGTGTGTGTGTGTTTTCTTAGTTCTTAACTGACCGATCGGTCTTAGTCTTCACTCACCTCGTTGCTCTATTCTCGTTTTCTTCAATAACGTTATTTAATTCAATAACCTGTTGGTTGACATGGTCATCCATCTTAACTAACTGTATGATTACCTTTCTAACTGACATGTAATGGTAAAATCTACTGTATGATTACCTTTCTAACTGACTTGTAATGGTAATATCTACTGTATGATTCTAACTTCACTGGCAAGTAGTTGAGTAGTTGGTCTGATGTGTGTTTCCACGTGGCACCTCTGATCTCTGTCTGTGGTCCACTACAGTTGATAGAACGTTTTAAGTAGCCAGTCACCTTCAAGCGGGAAGTTGGTATATCTGACAGAATAATCTAAATAAAGCGATACAACATAATAGCTGGATGACAACAAATAGTGACAAGTGCAGCCTTTCACTTTGCCAGGCCTGTTTGTGGCATCCTCAGCCTTCAAACGGAGATCATGTTATGGCTTGCACTCTATGCAGATGGCCATATAGGGGCCTTTTGTTCTATCTTTGCTGTGTGTGATGTCAGTGTGAGGAGTTATTCAGAGTTGTGTGCAGGAAATCTATGTCTGCATCTTTCTCAGTGGTTTTAAAGGGTACTTTAAAATATCTTAATTCATGTATGTCTGCAATAGATCTTCAGTACACTGTTGGGCCATCACTACGAGGTTGAATGGAAGTGGGGTTGCTGCAATATGGACGTGGGTTTTGCGGCAATGTTTAAATACTTTTGGGAGATCAAAATGGATCCGACAAAACAAGCTACACCACTTGTTTATTCAAGATGGGTGTCCAATCCTTTATTCAGTATATCAATTATACAATAATTAATTTGTTAAGATCGGTTTATTTTGTACACAAAATAGTCTCACAATATGTGTGTATCAGATCAACTAAAAACCATTGTTTACATATTTCATAAAATAATTGCAGATGTAAGGCAGCAATAGAGGAGAGAGAAGAAGGGGGAACTGTGGAGGAGGAAAATAACATAATGTGAAACAAGATTGATGAGGACTTCAATGGTTGTCTAAGATTGTTGGAGCGGCAAAGAGGTCAGGCATTTAGGAGCTTGTGGTCAGAGCTCCAATGTTCAGTTCATCTCATAGACAGATTAAACAATCATATGAAACACAGTATATTTTAATCTGTGCTCAACGGCCATTATTGCAAAACCATGAACTAGAAAAAAAGCTGTTTTGTTTCCTGTCAACATGTATTTATTTGTATGCAAAAATTCAACAATAGATGTTATAGTGGAAGAGATATTAGAAATCATTTTTGAGCGTCAACTGGTGTTTTCAGATCACATCTTGTATGGAGGTCCTGTATTGTTAATGTTCTCAACATGGATGTTTTAAACAATGTGATATCAACATCAGATATGAGGTTGCTAGATATGAGCACAGTAATGTCCATGATTTTTTTTGCTTACTGCTCTCTCACATATTTGCATGATTCTTAAAGGGGCAATCTGCAGTTTCTACAAATTAATGATATGTACACATTGATTATTGAAGAATATAACTTATTTATGCCTCATGAGCTTAGTTCAAAATATATGCTTGTTTTCCTCCAATGGTCGTAAAAAAAAATACGTAAACAAACACTTTATAGCCTCATAACATGGTTAAAACTATAATGTTGATATCATGGATGGTCAGTCCTTGCATCCATAGCTCTTTCTATGAATTTGAGAGTGGTTACATTTATCCAGCCCCATCCCTCAGCTTTTTACCAAAACAGGGGCGGGGATTACACTTTGCTATTGTTTCAACTGCCAATTGCTGCTTTAAACCTAAATTGTTCTGGCTCCTCATCATCTTCAAGGACTGTATGCAACCTGTCCTCAGTTTCATCTCCCTCTGTTGTGCTGCCTCTCCCTTTTCTCTGTTGAGGCTTAGATCTCCTCCCTGTCCCCCAACCTCCAGATGAACTGGCAGAGAGGGGAGTGGTGCCAGGGCCTGCAGTGGAGGGGGTTAAAGAGGAGTGGGGCCTTTGTCGAGTGGTGGATGTAGAACCATTAGAAGGGGTGATTGACATAGCAGTGGGGGGTGAATACCTTGACCAGCGGGGGTGCTTGCTGGGGAGAGGTGGCTCCCAAACATCATTACATTTTAGTCATTTAGCAGACGCTCTTATCCAGAGCGACTTACAGTTAGTGAGTGCATACATTTATTTTTCATACTGGCCCCCGTGGGAATCGAACCCACAACCCTGGCGTTACAAACGCTGTGCTCTACCAACTGAGCTACATGGGGCCTGTGTAGCTCTGCATCCTCCACTCTGTGGTGAATAAAATAAAGGGATATATTGTTGTAAGACACACAGAATTACAGTTGACTACATTTACAAAACGACATTACTGTAAAGTAAAAACACCAAGCCTAAACTTGATCTGTACAGTGACTCACATAGAAGGTGTGAAACACACACAAAATGCAAAAAGTAACACTTTGCATTCTTCGTCAGCAGTCGAAATCCTCGTTGTCCAAATTGCTCCCCTGATCCGACTCCAATATTTTCTTCAAAGCTTCTATGTCGGTATACTTATTCATAGCTGCCTTCTTTTTAGCTTCCTGTTCGATATTCTTATTTTTTCCATTTTTCTTTTTCTTGAGAAGCCATCTTCTATGCTAAAGCGATGAAATCTGTTTACAATGTAATATAGCGTGCTCGGTGCGTCTCGTCTCTGAGCCAGGTAACAATAGTTCGCATTACGCATAAAAGGTTCTAGGCCTTGCTTTGTCCCACCCAGGTCAACTGCATATCCCTGGAAAGCTTATCTCATTGGCTACAAGACTGTCAAGGTGCCATAGTAGCCAATCCCCTGTGTAATGGATGACTACAGTGCATAAGCAGGCAACATCATATTTTTGATGTGCAAAGACATAGTCACTCGGTGGACATTCGATGTTGCCATTAACATTTACATTTTAGTCATTTAGCAGACGCTCTTATCCAGAGCGACTTACAGGAGCAATTAGGGTTAAGTGCCTTGCTCAAGGGCACATCGACAGATTTTTCACCTAGTCGGCTTGGGGATTAGAACCAGCGACCTTTCGGTTACTGGCACAACGCTCTTAACCACTAAGCTACCTGCCGCCCCTAAGTCATACATCATCAGATAACATTGGTAATAGGCTGGATTTGTTCCTACCAACCTAAGGATTCATTTGACACTCCCCATGCAGCTATAGCTCAAACACAGACCAAATCTAAGCTTACCCTGTTTGGTGAAAAGGTTTTGTAAAATAAACATTTTGACTCTTGGGGTTGGTGATCAATAAAAGTAGGTCACAGGCAGACAAATAAGATATCCTCATGATCTGTGAAGTCCCGGCTTTCGGTGTGTATCAACGTACACCGTGTTGATTTCGTTTATGCCGGAATGTAGGTAGCAGGCATCTTGAAATGAGATCATCGGCATGGCCTGCCCTTATAAATTCATATGCCCACATATGGTAGTAAGTCACACCAAAGATTTGAAGGCAGAGATCAATAGCCAAGATACTCAGCTTTCCGCAGACACCCTGCTTTTGCACATAGGGGCTACCGTTCTAATACCAGACTGAATTGAATAAAACAAAAAAAAATCGTGTCCCCAAATAATATTATGATGAATTGCATCACGTGCCTAAAGCTGCTGATTTAGAAGTATTGCATAGGTTATAAAACTTTCATTCTATGTATTACACTTGTACGTCATGTGCTAAAAAAAATCAAAATCGAAGGAAGACAATCTTGGAAGACAAGTCCTTCTTTGCTTTGTAAACTGAATATTATATGATTTCGGATCTATGAAAGGCCAAAACAAATGTTATTCTAAACACTACTATACATACGGTTGATATTTTATTGTGAACATAGCAACAACTGTACAGAACATAATACAATAAGACATTAGAAAAACATTAATTCATTGTCAAAGTGAAATTATTAATATTAAAGAAAATGTGCCTGATTTATATGAAAGCTCAAAACTAAACATAATTTTTTTAATACACTATAGCTACATTACAACAGATCCTTGATTGTTAACATATAAAAAACGTGCAAAACAGACCCATGTTGGGGTCAGCCAATGAAGGTTTTCCATTGTGAATTTGATATTTAAATCACTTCCTGAATTGAGTGAATTCGAATTGGCCCCAACAGACAGATGTCATGGGTCCTTAAATTAGAAGAATAAAACTCAATTTAATCTGACCATATTAATGCTCTACTCTCACAGATCCAACGGTTCTCCATGAAACACGATGCAGCCTTCCAATTAGCCAATGGTGCATTATTTGGGACAGTTACCACGCAATTACCTCCAGTTTGACTGTTCCAAAACCTGTGAAAAGAGAACACCACCGTGAATGAAAAGAAATGACTGAATCAAAGAACGATTTAACAATGCTTCTTTGTTGTTTACACTGATTAAAATGTCCTTACCCGTCAGTCTGATTCTGATTACTTCCGTTAACCCAGAGCCATTGGCCGACTTTAGCTTTGTCAGTCAGGCCGATCCAGTACCCATGATGTTCATCATAGTAGTGTTGAGTGTGGTTACTAATGAATTCCTTAATGAGAAGTGAGTGAAACCACAAATTAGGTGTTAGTAGAAAGCGTTTTTTAAAATATTTTTTATAGCAATTCACAGTTTCGGGAGGCAGTGTGTAAATGCTGGATCTAATGGGTGTAATCAGGTCCAAATGAGAAAATTACAAAGAGCACAACAGGAAGTAGCATTCTAATGGGCTTTGTTCTTTTGTCTTTCAGTTATGACTGCTTTACCCTGAGCTAATAGCTGTCACACATTTTAATCTAGTTCCTATTTCACTTTTTTTAAAATTCATTTTCATTGTTTGAGTTTCTTAAAGGTTGGGTGAAACTGTCCCTTTAAACTCTTGTTTGTACCAGTGTCCCACCTGTTCCTCTTGGCTGCCAATGACAGCCAAATCAGCATTCTCTTGTTTGCAATATTGTTGGCTTTGTGTCCAGGTCTTCCATGGAGCGGCAGGGTGCAAAATCAGGTAACAACTAGATTTGAACAACATCCAGCCATGTTGACAAGAGTTACACTCTCTCTCTACAACAATAAAACATTACAGTTTTAACGCTACAATATAAACAATATTAGTATTATTAAGACTGTATATTAATTGAAAGTGTAATATCTAATAAGTAATGTATTTTAATGTTTAAGAAGGGTGATTACCTCCTGTGCCATCTTTTTGTGAACAATATTTCTTGACAGGAAAATCCTCAAGCTGATATATGACCTGAAGATTCCAGTTCAGTCTATCCCTCTCTCTTGACACCTCTTCTTTCTCAGCCGCTAAACGTTGGTTTGCAGTGCTAACATTGCTATAATCACTCTGCAATATGTGATTGGCTGTACTCAGATTGCTGTTGAGATTCATTAGGTCCTGATTGGCCGCCAGTTCCCTCACCAACTTTGTTGTCATGACTGTGGAGACAGAAAGACATGTTTGCTCTATGATGTCATCCTGCACCCCTCCAAAATCCATAATACTTTATGATCCACATACTCACAGTAGACACAGAGGCCTATAATGGCTGAAAGCAAGAGGACACAAACAACCCCCAAACACAATGCCACTCCTCGAAAGGGTTGAGAGTGGAGAGCAGGCCTCTCATCCACTAGGAATAGCAAAGATAAGAGTCATGTTATTATAACCATACTGTTAGCATAAAAGTATACATGTAATGGTAAGCGTTATTCCATCATTTGATGAAATCTAAAAATTTAACAATAAATGGTGGATAATTTGACTACAGTGTAGAGTCAATCCAGACTGCGGAAGATTTGCACTATAGCGCGATTGAAATGTAAAGGCATTCGTGGAGACTGTATTCACGGTTAACGCTGCATATGTCGGGTCATTCAGAAATGACCTTAATATATCTATTGCTCTATAGTCTCGTAAGCCCGACCCTAGGCAGCAGCAGTGACTAAGGTCTGGTTTCATTGACAGACTTTTTCGGCAACTTCAATAAGGGAAAAACAGACAACTCTCCCAACAAATAACGAGGCTGGCATGCCAGAACGTCGAGATTCGAAACCAAAGTTTGCAGGCAAAACCTTTGCAATGGTTTTAGTGAAGGTAGTTGATGCAAACTAGCCACTTGCAAAATGCACTCATTAAAAATAACCTCTGTGATCTCCATCTTGCTAGCTACTATTTTGTATTTTATTCAAGTGGATAAGGTAGTGACATAGGCAGTGACGTAGTTATTCTATGCCAAACTGACGTTCTATTACTTACAGACAGTCTGTGTTAAGCCGGAACATTTGAAAATTGTAAGAGGCAACCGGATGTCTACAAAGATTAATCACGCTATAATTTGGATCTTCCGCAGTCTGGATGGAGTCTAGCCTTATCTCCCAAATGCACCTGTTGTGGCAGGACTTTGTTGAGTGACTGCACTTCCCTTAGCCTTTACTTCAGCATATACTGTTTCGTCCTCTTTTTTCTCTGTGGGGAAGAGAAAGGGGCACACATTCATATCCAATAATATGATTTTGATATATTGTGTTATTGATTTTGATATATTGTGTTACATGCCACTAAGCAAATCTTATGCCATTAGTAACCCTAACATGTAATCCATATTGCTTTTTTGTTGTTGATTGAAAGGTATGTAAAAACAGACATTTAAACCTATTCCTCAGCCCCAATATCAATATACCTCAGCCCACTTACCCACACACATCAACCCAATTACCTACACACCCTAGTCCAGTTACCCCCTTGCCCTAACCCTAATACCCACATGTAAATACCCTAATATTGAAAAAATCAAGTACCGATACACCCATATCCTAGCCTTAAATGTCCTATTTGTTACTCATAGACCCCAGTTTCTTTGCCAAAACTCCTCATCCCTGTTACTTTCCTATCTCAGCCCTGTTACCTGCTTTGCCTAGGCCTGTATTCCCCAAGTCACCAACAGTAACCTATATCCAGCTATTCGTTGCACATCCCAACCCTGTTAATTGCATATCTTAGTCCTGTGACCTCTGACCTGTAATCAGTTAATCAATTCTAATCATTTCATAATTGTACAGTGGTATAACACTATTGCCCTATTCACTTTTTTCCTACCACAAACTTGCTGCCAGAATGGATTTGAATGGGCAATAGACGTCCATCCAGACCCATTATGAGCCTTGTGTATCACTACACCCCATTACTGATATAAATCAGGTAAAACCTTGGGCATACTCATATAAAACAGGTCTAACCCAGTACCCAAACCAGGTCTCACATGTACTTCAGACCCAATATTGTTACAGACCAGCTGCACGTCTAACCCAATATAGATTAGATTTTTAAACAGGTCTACTGCTATGTCAACCCCAATTGTCATAAAAATGAGTATTCTTCTGTATTTCTGCCCCAATATTCATACAAACCAGGTCTACACCTGTATCTCAAATTGACATACCTAAAGTATGCACCTGTGCTTGAAGCCAATTAATCAACTAAGCTAGGTCTAAATATGTGCCGAAGCTTGAATACGCATAAACTGTTAACCAGGTCTACCCCTGCATCTCAGCTCCAGTACTCCTACAAACCAGGTCTACAGCTGTGACTGAGTACCAATATTAATATAAACAAAAATCTACACCTGTATCTCAGCCCAAATACCCATACGAACCAGGTTTAGACCTGTGGCCATGTCCCAATACTCTGATAAACCAGGTCTACACTTGTGACTATTCAGCAAAACCAACATAAACTTTGTGCAAGAGACAGTAAAGAAACCTATTGACATTAAATAGTTGTCAATTTATTACACTAATTCAGTACCATCATGAGAGTACAATTCCCACTGAAATAACAGAATATGATGTTTTACAATTCAGAATCACTGATTAAAAACTATTGTAAAGGCTAATGGATAATGCTAAAATGATGTGTAAAATAATTTTGATCAAGTACACTACCGGTAAAAAGTTTTAGAACACCTACTCATTCAAGGGTTTGTCTTTATTTTTTTACTATTTTCTACATTGTAGAATAATAGTGAAGCCATCAAAACTATGAAATAACACATATGGAATGATGTAGTAACCAAAAAAGTTTTAAACAAATCAAAATATATTTGAGATTTGAGATTCTTCAAATAGCCACCCCTTGTCTTGATGACAGCTTTGCACACTCTTGGCATTCTCTCAACCAGCTTCATGAGGTAGTCACCTGGAATACATTTCAATTAAAAGGTGTGCCTTCTTAAAAGTTAAATTGTGGAATTGATTTCCTTGTTAATGCGTTTGAGCCAATCAGTTGTGTTGTGACAAGGTAGGGTGGGTATATGTCACGTTACCGATGTGGATGTGGTGGAGGAGTCAGGCGCAGGACACTGAGGTAAAGTTCAACAGTATATTTAATAGTCCAAAGAAACTGGAAAACCTCTGACCTCAAAAACACAAAGAGGCGAGGGAGAATTACGCACACGCGTAAACACTAAGCACAAAACAAACAGGGAGCAAAGACGTAGCTCCGACACTGTGGCAGTAAAATTAACAACACACAATAATACTAACACAAAACAAGGAACTTATAGGGCACGCAATCAGCACACAAATGGCCACAGGTGATACAGACAGACAAAAGCAATCGACTGACGAAACATAGAGCGGTGGCAGCTAGTACTCCGGGGACGGCGCTCGCCGAAGCCTGCCCGAACCAGGAGGAGGAGCAGTCTCGGCCGAAACCGTGACAGTACCCCCCCCCCTTGACGCGCGGCTCCAGCCGTGCGCCGACCCCGGCCTCGGGGACGGCCAGGAGGACGAGGACCCGGGCGCGTGGGATGCCCATGGTGAAACTCAGTCAGGAGGGATGGATCGAGTATGTCCCTCCTGGGCACCCAGCACCGTTCCTCCGGACCGTACCCCTCCCACTCCACGACATACTGGAGACCACTCATCCGGCGCCTCGAGTCCAAGATGGTCCGGACCCGGTACGCCGGGGCCCCCTCGATGTCCAAAGGGGGCGGAGGGGTCTCTCCTATCTCATCTTCTTGGAGTGGGCCAGCTACCACCGGCCTGAGAAGAGACACATGCAACGAGGGGTTAATATTTTTATACTCTATAGGCAGTTGTAACCTGTAACACACCTCGTTCAATCTTCTCAGGACTTTGAAGGGCCCCACAAACCGCCGACCCAGCTTCCGGCAGGGCAGGCGGAGGGGCAGGTTTCGAGTCGAGAGCCAGACTCGATCTCCCGGTGCGTACACCGGTCCCTCACTGCGGTGGCGGTCGGCGCTCGCCTTTTGTTGACGGATGGCACGCTGCAGATGGACATGGGCAGCGTCCCACGTCTCCTCCGAGCGCCGAATCCACTCGTCCACCGCAGGAGCCTCGATCTGGCTCTCGTGCCATGGTGCCAGGATCGGCTGATAGCCTAAAACACACTGGAAAGGTGTTACATTGGTGGAGGAGTGGCGGAGAGAGTTCTGGGCCATCTCTGCCCAGGGGATGAACCTAGACCACTCCTCCGGCCGGTCCCGGCAATAGGACCTCAAAAACCTACCCACATCCTGGTTGACACGTTCCACCTGCCCATTGCTCTCTGGGTGGTACCCCGAGGTAAGGCTTACCGAGACCCCCAACCGTTCCATGAACGCCCCCCAAACTCTGGAGGTGAACTGGGGACCTCGGTCAGACACTATATCCTCGGGGACCCCATAGTGCCGGAAAACATGGGTAAATAGGGCCTCAGCGGTTTGTAGGGCAGTAGGGAGACCCGGCATGGGAAGGAGACGACAGGCCTTGGAAAACCGATCCACAACGACCAAAATGGTGGTATTCCCCTGGGAGGGGGGAAGATCGGTTACGAAATCCACCGATAGGTGGGACCATGGTCGTTGTGGAACGGGCAGGGGGTGTAGCTTACCCCTGGGCAAATGTCTAGGCGCCTTACACTGGGCACACACCGAGCAGGAGGAGACATAAACCCTCACATCCCTAGCTAACGTTGGCCACCAGTATTTCATGCTAAGACAGTGCACGGTCCGGCCAATACCTGGATGTCCAGAGGAGGGTGATGTATGAGCCCAATAAATCAGTCGATCACGAATCTCGAAGC
This sequence comes from Coregonus clupeaformis, assembly GCF_020615455.1. NCBI lineage: Eukaryota > Metazoa > Chordata > Actinopteri > Salmoniformes > Salmonidae > Coregonus > Coregonus clupeaformis. The sequence goes on from NW_025535105.1 coordinate 88,816, forward strand.
GGAACGTGACGTCCGCCCCACAGGACACTCGGGGGAGTAGGGTCGGTACGCAGTGCCCGCTCGATTTCCGCATCGACCTCCCATACCACCGGAGCCACCAAACAAGACTCCGGCAATATGGAAGTAGGCTCGTTGGACCTCTCCTCTGTGTCATACCGCCGGGACAGGGCGTCTGCCTTACCATTCTGGGACCCAGGGATGTATGTGATCTTAAAAACGAACCGGGTTAGGAACATGTTCCACCTAGCCTGACGAGGGTTCAATCTCCTAGCTGCCCGGATGTACTCCAGGTTACGGTGATCAGTCAGAATGAGGAAAGGGTGTTGAGCCCCCTCAAGCCAATGCCTCCACACCTTTAGGGCCTGGACTACGGCTAACAGCTCCCTGTCCCCAACATCATAATTACGCTCCGCCGAGCTGAGCTTCTTGGAGTAGAACGCACAGAGGCGGAGTTTAGGTGGCGTGCCGGACCGTTGTGACAGAACTGCCCCAATACCGGTCTCGGACGCGTCTACCTCTACTTGGAAGGGTAAAGAGGGATCCGGATGCGCCAGCACAGGGGCCGAGGTGAACAGGTTCTTTAGTTTGACAAATGCCCTGTCCGCCTCAGCCGACCACTGCAAACGAACCGGACCCCCCTTTAACAGGGACGTAATGGGAGCTGCAACCTGTCCAAAACCCCGAATAAACCTCCGGTAGTAATTAGCAAAACCCAAGAACTGCTGCACCTCTTTTACAGTGGTTGGAGTTTGCCAATTACGCACGGCCGATACCCGGTCTACCTCTATCTCCACGCCAGACGTGGACAACCGATAACCCAAAAAGGAGACGGAATCCTGGAAGAACAGGCATTTCTCTGCCTTGACATACAGGTCATGCTCCAACAGTCTTCTCAACACTCGGCGCACCTGGGCTACATGCTCGGCTCGTGTAGAAGAATACACTAGGATGTCGTCGATGTAAACTACTACACCCTGCCCATGCATGTCCCGGAAAATCTCGTCAACAAAGGATTGGAAGACTGAAGGAGCATTCATTAACCCCTATGGCATGACGAGATACTCGTAATGACCCGAGGTGGTGCTAAATGCTGTTTTCCATTCATCCCCCTCCCTAATGCGCACCAGATTGTACGCGCTCCTGAGATCCAACTTTGTGAAGAACCGCGCTCCGCGTAATGACTCCGTCATCGTCGCAATCAGTGGAAGTGGGTAACTGTATTTAACTGTGATCTGATTGAGACTACGGTAATCAATACACGGGCGCAATCCCCCGTCCTTCTTCTTCACAAAGAAGAAACTCGAGGAGACCGGGGAAGTAGAGGACCGTATGTATCCCTGTGCCAAGGACTCAGCTATGTAAGTCTCCATAGCCGCTGTTTCCTCTTGAGACAGGGGACACACATGACTCCGGGGAAGGGCTGCTCCTGTCTGGAGATTTATCGCACAGTCCCCCTGTCTGTGAGGAGGTAGCCGTATTGCCCTCGATTTGCTAAACACGAGTGCTAAATCCTCATACTCAGGGGGAATGCGCAGTGCGGGCACTTGGTTCGGACTCTCTACCGAGGTCGCCCCTACGGAAACACCTAGACATCTCCCTACACACTGGGCAGACCACTCCATAAGAGCCCTCTGTTGCCACGCTATGGTAGGATCATGGGTGCTTAACCAGGGAAGGCCCAACACCACGGGGTGCGCAGGAGAGTCAATCAGATAAAACTGAATGGTCTCCTCATGACCCCCCTGCGTCGTCATCGTCAGTGGTGTTGTGACTTCCCTGATCAGACCCGACCCCAACGGCCGGCTGTCTAATGCGTGGACAGGAAATGGAGCTTCTACCGGCCGAAGGGGAATTCCTAACCTACCACAAAATGCCCGATCAATAAAGTTCCCAGCTGCGCCTGAATCTACTAGCGCCTTATGCTGGGAATGAGGTGCCACCTGTGGAAATCTCACAGGAATACTCATGTGACCAACAGAAAGCTCTGGGTAAGTGGGGCGCCTACTCACCTGAAATGACTCCCCAGTGCGTGGCCTGTTGTCACCTCTCCCAGGAGACCCTCCCCAGCACCTGGCCGCGGTGTGTCCTCCACGACCACAGGTGGTGCACGGGATGGCCCCCCTCGGGTTCCCTCTCCTCCTCTCTCTAGCGCCAGCACCCCCGAGCTCCATGGGAATCGGCTCGGAGGTGCTGGAGGGTGGAATGGACGACCCCCACTCGGGACGTCCGCGGGTAGCCAGCAGGGTGTCTAGACGGATGGAAATGTCCACCAACTGGTCGAACGACAGGTTGATGTCCCTGCAGGCCAGCTCACGTCAAACGTCCTCTCGTAGGCTACACCGGTAGTGGTCGATGAGGGCCCTCTCATTCCACCCCGCATCAGCCGCTAGTGTCCGGATCTCCAGTGCGAACTCCTGTGCGCTCCTCTTCCCCTGTCGAAGGTGGAATAGACGCTCTCCCGCCGCTTTCCCCTCAGGTGGATGATCGAAGACAGCCCTGAAGCGGCGGGAGAACTCCGCGTAGGTGATGGTTGCGGCGTCTATTCCCTCCATTCGGCGTTGGCCCACTCCAACGCCTTGCCGGATAGACAGGAGATGAGGGCGGAGACGCTCGTATCCCGAGGGTGCCGGGTGTATGGTGGCAAGGTAAAGTTCCACCTGCAGGAGGAATCCCTGACACCCGGCTGCAGAACCGTCATATGCCCTCGGGAGCGAGAGCCGAATGCCACTGGGTTCCGGTGCTGAGAGAGGAGGACTGGCCGTTGGTGATGGGATGTTGTAAGAGTGCGTGGGCACCTCTCGATTCACCAATCGGGCGCAGAGTGTGGGACACCTCGTCCATGGCGGTCCCGAGTTGCCGGATCATGTTGTCCTGGTAGTTGATCCGGTCCTCCAGGGATTCGGGTACCGCCGTTGTTCCTGCTGACTCCATGATGGTGTGTTGTTCTGTCACGTTACCGATGTGGATGTGGTGGAGGAGTCAGGCGCAGGACACTGAGGTAAAGTCCAACAGTATATTTAATAGTCCAAAGAAACTGGAAAACCTCTGACCTCAAAAACACAAAGAGGCGAGGGAGAATTAAGCACACGCGTAAACACTAAACACAAAACAAACAGGGAGCAAAGACGTAGCTCCGACACTGTGGCAGTAAAATTAACAACACACAATAATACTAACACAAAACAAGGAACTTATAGGGCACGCAATCAACACACAAATGGCCACAGGTGATACAGACAGACAAAAGCAATCGACTGACGAAACATAGAGCGGTGGCAGCTAGTACTCCGGGGACGGCGCTCGCCGAAGCCTGCCCGAACCAGGAGGAGGAGCAGTCTCGGCCGAAACCGTGACAGTATACAGAAGATAGTCCTATTTGGTAAAAGACCAAGTCCATATTATGGCAAGAACAGCTCCAATAAGCAAAGAGAAACGACAGTCCATTACTTTGAGACATGAAGGTCAGTCAATACAGAACATTTCAAGAACTTTGAAAGTTTCTTCAAGTGCAGTCGCAAAAACCATCAAGCGCTATGATGAAACTGGCTCTCATGAGGACTGCCACAGGAATGGAAGACCCAGAGTTAACTCTGCTGTAGAGGATAAGTTCATTAGAGTTACCAGCCTCAGAAATTGCAGCCAAATAAATGCTTCACAGAGTTCAAGTAACAGACACATGTCAACATCAACTGTTAAGAGGAGACTGTGTGAATCAGGCCTTCATGGTCGAATTGCTGCAAAGAAACCACTACTAAAGGACAGCAATAGGAAGAAGAGACTTGCTTGGGCCAAGAAACACGAGCAATGGACATTAGACTGGTGGAAATCTGTCCTTTGGTCTGATGAGTCCAAATGTGTGATTTTTGGTTCCAATTTGTGATTTAAGGCACACTTAACCAGCATGGCTACCACAGCATTCTGCAGCGATACGCCATCCCATCTGGTTTGCGCTTAGTGGGACTATCATTTGTTTTTCAACAGGACAATGACCCAACACACCTCAAGGCTGTGTAAGGGCTATTTGACCAAGAAGGAGAGTGATGGAGTGCTGCATCAGATGACCTGGCTTCCACAATCCCCCGACCTCAACCCAAAGCAGCCAACAAGTGCTCAGCATATGTGGGAACTCCTTCAAGACTGTTGGAAAAGCATTCCAGTTGACTACCTCATGAAGATGGTTAGAGAATGCCAAGACTGTGCAAAGCTGTCATCAAGCAAAGGGTGGCTACTTTGAAGAATCTAAAATATAAAATATATTTTGATTTGTTTAAAACTTTTTTGGTTACTACATGATTCCATATGTGATATTTCATAGTTTTGATGGCTTCACTATTATTCTAAAATGTAGAAAATAGTCCAAATAAAGAAAAACCCTTGAATGAGTAGGTGTGTCCAAACTTTTGACTGGTAATGTATATATATATATTTATTTATACTCCGGACTCCGTCATTTCTGGTCCGAATATTTATATATTTCTTAATTCTATTATTTTACTTTTTAGATGTGTGTATTGTTGTGTATTGTTAGATATTACTGTACTCTTCGAGCTAGGAAAACAAGCATTTCGCTACACCTGCAACAATATCTGCTAAATATGTGTATGCGACCAATACAATTTTAATTTTGATTTGATTTCAGATCTCCAATTGCATTTTGACTCAGAAAGTGACCTTGGTTGGTGACAGCTGGTCTTGACAGTCTGTTATAAAAGGACAGAATATCTTAGATGTGGTTTGCAAGTTCCTTAAACATTTCCAACAGAGGAGGAACGTAGTTAGACAGATAACAACACTCATCTGAATTTGGGACCTTGTTGTGAAAGTCTGATATACTGTAATGATTAGATAACAATACACTCGCTTCAGCGAAACAGATTGAATAGAGCCCATTGTTAAAACTGTAATTTTGATCTCATGTATGGTTAGTCTTTGCAACCAAAGACCAGCCCCATTTCTCTGCTGTTCATCAAATCAGTGGCATGGTGGATGCTTTGTTTATGTTTGAACGGCAGATTACCCATTTAATACCTCTGAATACAGTTAAAACATACATTTATTTGCATATTTAAATGTAGGGTCAAATGTTTTATTATTATGTATTTTTTTACTGTGACTTGCTATCAGTTAGAATTGTTCTGTGTTTTGTGTCATGTGTTTGTGTAAGTATTTGTCAGTGTGTGTGTGTGTGTTTTCTTAGTTCTTAACTGACCGATCGGTCTCAGTCTTCACTCTCCTCGTTGCTCTATTCTCGTTTTCTTCAATAACGTTATTTAATTCAATAACCTGTTGGTTGACATGGTCATCCATCTTAACTAACTGTATGATTACCTTTCTAACTGACATGTAATGGTAAAATCTACTGTATGATTACCTTTCTAACTGACTTGTAATGGTAATATCTACTGTATGATTCTAACTTCACTGGCAAGTAGTTGAGTAGTTGGTCTGATGTGTGTTTCCACGTGGCACCTCTGATCTCTGTCTGTGGTCCACTACAGTTGATAGAACGTTTTAAGTAGCCAGTCACCTTCAAGCGGGAAGTTGGTAGATCTGACAGAATAATCTAAATAAAGCGATACAACATAATAGCTGGATGACAACAAATAGTGACAAGTGCAGCCTTTCACTTTGCCAGGCCTGTTTGTGGCATCCTCAGCCTTCAAACGGAGATCATGTTATGGCTTGCACTCTATGCAGATGGCCATATAGGGGCCTTTGTTCTATCTTTGCTGTGTGTGATATCAGTGTGAGGAGTTATTCAGAGTTGTGTGCAGGAAATCTATGTCTGCATCTTTCTCAGTGGTTTTAAAGGGTACATTTAAGATATCTTATTTCATTTCCTGTATGTCTGCAATAGATCTTCAGTACACTGTTGGGCCATCACTACGAGGTTGAATGGAAGTGGGGTTGCTGCAATATGGACGTGGGTTTGCGGCAATGTTTAAATACTTTTGGGAGATCAAAATGGATCCGACAAAACAAGCTACACCACTTGTTTATTCAAGATGGGTGTCCAATCCTTTATTCAGTATATCAATTATACAATAATTCATTTGTTAAGATCGGTTTATTTTGTACACAAAATAGTCTCACAATATGTGTGTATCAGATCAACTAAAAACCATTGTTTACATATTTCATAAAATAATTGCAGATGTAAGGCAGCAATAGAGGAGAGAGAAGAAGGGGGAACTGTGGAGGAGGAAAATAACATAATGTGAAACAAGATTGATGAGGACTTCAATGGTTGTCTAAGATTGTTGGAGCGGCAAAGAGGTCAGGCATTTAGGAGCTTGTGGTCAGAGCTCCAATGTTCAGTTCATCTCATAGACAGATTAAACAATCATATGAAACACAGTATATTTTAATCTGTGCTCAACGGCCATTATTGCAAAACCATGAACAAGTAAAAAGGCTGTTTTGTTTCCTGTCAACATGTATTTATTTGTATGCAACAATTCAACAATAGATGTAATAGTGGAAGAGATATTAGAAATAATTTTTGAGCGTCAACTGGTGTTTTTAGATCACAACTTGTATGGAGGTCCTGTATTGTTAATGTTCTCAACATGGATGTTTTAAACAATGCGATATCAACATCAGATATGAGGTTGCTAGATATGAGCACAGTAATGTCCATGATTTTTTTTGCTTACTGCGCTCTCACATATTTGCATGATTCTTAAAGGAGCAATCTGCAGTTTCTACAAATTAATGATATGTACACATTGATTATTGAAGAATATAACTTATTTATGCCTCATGAGCTTAGTTCAAAATATACGCTTGTTTTCCTCCAATGGTCGTTTAAAAAAATACATAAACAAACACTTTATAGCCTAATAACATGGTTAAAACTATAATGTTGATATCATGGATGGTCAGTCCTTGCATCCATAGCTCTTTCTATGAATTTGAGAGTGGTTACATTTATCCAGCCCCATCCCTCAGCTTTTTACCAAAACAGGGGCGGGGATGCACTTTGCTATTGTTTCAACTGCCAATTGCTGCTTTAAACCTAAATTGTTCTGGCTCCTCATCATCAAGGACCGTATGCAACCTGTCCTCAGTTTCATCTCCCTCTGTTGTGCTGCTTCCACTGCCTCTCCCTCTTCTCTGTTGAGGCCTAGATCTCCTCCCTGTCCCCGAACCTCCAGATGAACTGGCAGAGAGGGGAGTGGTGCCAGGGCCTGCAGTGGAGGGGTTGAAGAGCAGTGGGGCCTTTGTCGAGTGGTGGATGTAGAACCATCAGAAGGGGTGATTGACATAGCAGTGGGGGGTGAAGACCTTGACCAGCGGGGGTGCTTGCTGGGGAGGGGTGGCTCCCAAACATCATTACATTTTAGTCATTTAGCAGACGCTCTTATCCAGAGCGACTTACAGTTAGTGAGTGCATACATTTATTTTTCATACTGGCCCCCCGTGGGAATCGAACCCACAACCCTGGCGTTGCAAACGCTATGCTCTACCAACTGAGCTACATGGGGCCTGTGTAGCTCTGCATCCTCCACTCTGTGGTGAATAAAATAAAGGGATATATTGTTGTAAGACACACAGAATTACAGTTGACTACATTTACTAAACGACATTACTGTAAAGTAAAAACACCAAGCCTAAACATAGGTGGGAAACATACACACAATGCAAAAAGTAACACTTTGGAGACAAAGGCAGCAGTGAGAACCACAAATAAACAATGGCCATGAGAGTTTAGTGGCCTCTCCAAAGTTACAAGGATGAAACTTAGAATAGCAAATAGGGAACTAATATGAAACATAGACATTAACTACTTTGGAATTATATAACATTTAAATTACTTGTTACATAGGCCTATGTAAACTAAATCCAAAGCACAAAAAGCAGACAACTTATAAAAAACGAAACACATATAGTAAATTAGCTATATAAAGTCATGAAAATAATTTACTTACAGATCTAAAAGTGGATCCAATCTTTCTAGAAAGCATTCTTCGTCAGCCGAGTCGAAATCCTCGTTGTCCAAATTGCTCCCCTGATCCGACTCCAGTATTTTCTTCAAAGCTTCTATGTCGGGATACTTATTCATAGCTGCCTTCTTTTTAGCTTCCTGTTCGATATTCTTAGTTTTTCCATTTTTCTTTTTCTTGAGAAGCCATCTTCTATGCTAGAGCGATAAAATTAAAGCGATGAAGTCTGTTTACAATGTAATATAGCGTGCTCGGTGCGTCTCGTCTCTGAGCCAGGTAACAATAGTTCGCATTACGCATAAAAGGTTCTAGGCCTTGCTTTGTCCCACCCAGGTCAACTGCATATCCCTGGAAAGCTTATCTCATTGGCTACAAGACTGTCAAGGTGCCATAGTAGCCAATCCCCTGTGTAATGGATGACTACAGTGCATAAGCAGGCAACATCATATTTTTGATGTGCAAAGACATAGTCACTCGGTGGACATTCGATGTTGCCATAAATAATAGTCTTGCGCGTTTATGGGACTTAAGGAGCAAAGGGTTAAGTGCCTTGCTCAAGGGCACATCGACAGATTTTTCACCTAGTCGGCTTGGGGATTAGAACCAGCGACCTGCCGCTCTAACCACTAAGCTACCTGCCGCCCCTAAGTCATACATCATCAGATAACATTGGTAATAGGCTGGATTTGTTCCTACCAACCTAAGGATCTTGCATGCAGCTATAGCTCAAACACAGACCAAATCTAAGCTTACCCTGTTTGGTGAAAAGGTTTTGTAAAATAAAATTTTGACTTTGGGGTTGGTGATCAATAAAAGTAGGTCACAGGCAGACAAAAAGATATCCTCATGATCTGTGAAGTCCCGGCTTTCGGTGTGTATCAACGTACACCGTGTTGATTTCGTTTATGCCGGAATGTAGGTAGCAGGCATCTTGAAATGAGATCATCGGCATGGCCTGCCCTTATAAATTCATATGCCCACATATGGTAGTAAGTCACACCAAATATTTGAAGGCAGATCAATAGCCAAGATACTCAGCTTTCCGCAGACACCCTGCTTTTGCACATAGGGGCTACCGTTCTAATACCAGACTGAATTGAATAAAACAAAAAAAATCGTGTCCCCAAATAATATTATGATGAATTGCATCACGTGCCTAAAGCTGCTGATTTAGAAGTATTGCATAGGTTATAAAACTTTCATTCTATGTATTACACTTGTCGTCATGTGTAAAAAAATCAAAATCGAAGGAAGACAATCTTGGAAGACAAGTCCTTCTTTGCTTTGTAAACTGAATATTATATGATTTCGGATCTATGAAAGGCCAAAACAAATGTTATTCTAAAACACTACTATACATACGGTTGATATTTTATTGTGAACATAGCAACAACTGTACAGAACATAATACAATAAGACATTAGAAAAACATTAATTCATTGTCAAAGTGAAATTATTAATATTAAAGAAAATGTGCCTGATTTATATGAAAGCTCAAAACTAAACATAATTTTTTTAATACACTATAGCTACATTACAACAGATCCTTGATTGTTAACATATAAAAAACGTGCAAAACAGACCCATGTTGGGGTCAGCCAATGAAGGTTTTCCATTGTGAATTTGATATTTAAATCACTTCCTGAATTCGAATTGGCCCCAACAGACAGATGTTATGGGTCCTTAAATTAGAAGAATAAAACTCAATTTACTCTGACCATATTAATGCTCTACTCTCACAGATCCAACGGTTCTCCATGAAACACATTGCAGCCTTCCAATTAGCCAATGGTGGATTATTTGGGACAGTTAACACGCAATTACCTCCAGTTTGATTGTTCCAAAACCTGTGAAAAGAGAACACCACCGTGAATGAAAAGAAATGACTGAATCAAAGAACGATTTAACAATGCTTCTTTGTTGTTTACACTGAATAAAATGTCCTTACCCATCAGTCTGATTCTGATTACTTCCGTTAACCCAGAGCCATTGGCCGACTTTAGCTTTGTCAGTCAGGCCGATCCAGTACCCATGATGTTCATCATAGTAGTGTTGAGTGTGGTTACTAATGAATTCCTTAATGAGAAGTGAGTGAAACCACAAATTAGGTGTTAGTAGAAAGCGTTTTTTAAAATATTTTTTATAGCAATTCACAGTTTCGGGAGGCAGTGTGTAAATGCTGGATCTAATGGGTGTAATCAGGTCCAAATGAGAAAATTACAAAGAGCACAACAGGAAGTAGCATTCTAATGGGCTTTGTTCTTTTGTCTTTCAGTTATGACTGCTTTACCCTGAGCTCATAGCTGTCACACATTTTAATCTAGTTCCTATTTCACTTTTTTTTAAATTCATTTTCATTGTTTGAGTTTCTTAAAGGTTGGGTGAAACTGTCCCTTTAAACTCTTGTTTGTACCAGTGTCCCACCTGTTCCTCTTGGCTGCCAATGACAGCCAAATCAGCATTCTCTTGTTTGCAATATTGTTGGCTTTGTGTCCAGGTCTTCCATGGAGCGGCAGGGTGCAAAATCAGGTAACAACTAGATTTGAACAACATCCAGCCATGTTGACAAGAGTTACACGCTCTCTCTACAACAATAAAACATTACAGTTTTAACGCTACAATATAAACAATATTAGTATTATTAAGACTGTATATTAATTGAAAGTGTAATATCTAATAAGTAATGTATTTTAATGTTTAAGAAGGGTTATTACCTCCTGTGCCATTTTTTTGTGAACAATATTTCTTGACAGGAAAATCATCAAGCTGATATATGACCCGAAGATTCCAGTTCAGTCTATCCCTCTCTCTTGACATCTTTTCTTTCTCAGCCGCTAAACGTTGGTTTGCAGTGCTAACATTGCTATAATCACTCTGCAATATGTGATTGGCTGTACTCAGATTGCTGTTGAGATTCATTAGGTCCTGATTGGCCACCAGTTCCCTCACCAACTTTGTGTTGTGCTCTGAGAAGGCAGTCATGACTGTGGAGACAGAAAGACATGTTTGCTCTATGATGTCATCCTGCACCCTCCAAAATCCATAATACTTTATGATCCACATACTCACAGTAGACACAGAGGCCTATAATGGCTGAAAGCAAGAGGACACAAACAACCCCCCAAACACAATGCCACTCCTCGAAAGGGTTGAGAGTGGAGAGCAGGCCTCTCATCCACTAGGAATAGCAAAGATAAGAGTCATGTTATTATAACCATACTGTTAGCATAAAAGTATACATGTAATGGTAAGCGTTATTCCATCATTTGATGAAATCAAAAAATTGAACAATAAATGGTGGATAATTTGACTATAGCGTAGAGTCAATCCAGACTCGGAGATTTGCACTATAGCGCGATTGAAATGTAAAGGCATTCGTGGAGACTGTATTCACGGTTAACGCTGCATATGTCGGGTCATTCAGAAATGACCTTAATATAGCTATTGCTCTATAGTCTCGTAAGCCCGACCCTAGGCAGCAGCAGTGACTAAGGTCTGGTTTCATTGACAGACTTTTTCGGCAACTTCAATAAGGGAAAAACAGACAACTCTCCCAACAAATAACGAGGCTGGCATGCCAGAACGTCGAGATTCGAAACCAAAGTTTGCAGGCAAAACCTTTGCAATGGTTTTAGTGAAGGTAGTTGATGCAAACTAGACACTTGCAAAATGCACTCATTAAAAATAACCTCTGTGATCTCCATCTTGCTAGCTACTATTTTGTATTTTATTCAAGTGGATAAGGTAGTGACATAGGCAGTGACGTAGTTCCTCTATGCCAAACTGACGTTCTATTACTTACAGACAGTCTGTGTTAAGCCGGAACATTTGAAAATTGTAAGAGGCAACCTGGATGTCTACAAAGATTAATCACGCTATAATTTGGATCTTCCGCAGTCTGGATGAGTCTAGCCTTATCTCCCAAACGCACCTGTTGTGGCAGGACTTTGTTGAGTGACTGCACTTCCCTTAGCCTTTACGTCAGCATATACTGTTTCTTCCTCTTTTTTCTCTGTGGGGAAGAGAAAGGGGCACACATTAATATCCAATAATATGATTTTGATATATTGTGTTATTGATTTAGATATATTGTGTTACATGCCACTAAGCAAATCTTATGCCATTACTAACCCTAACATGTAATCCATATAGCTTTTTTGTTGTTGATTGAAAGGTATGTAAAAACAGACATTTAAACCTATTCCTCAGCCCCAATATCAATATACCTCAGCCCACTTACCCACACACATCAACCCAATTACCTACACACCCTAGTCCAGTTACCCCCTTGCCCTAACCCTAATACCCACATGTAAATACCCTAATATTGAAAAAATCAAGTACCGATACACCCATATCCTAGTCTTAAATGTCCTATTTGTTACTCATAGACCCCAGTTTCTTTGCCAAAACTCCTCATCCCTGTTACTTTCCTATCTCAGCCCTGTTACCTGCTTTGCCTAGGCCTGTATTCCCCAAGTCACCAACAGTAACCTATATCCAGCTATTCGTTGCACATCCCAACCCTGTTAATTGCATATCTTAGTCCTGTGACCTCTGACCTGTAATCAGTTAATCAATTCTAATCATTTCATAGTTGTACAGTGGTATAACACTATTGCCCTATTCACTTTTTTTCCTACCACAAACTTGCTGCCAGAATGGATTTGAATGGGCAATAGACGTCCATCCAGACCCATTATGAGCCTTGTGTATCACTACACCCCATTACTGATATAAATCAGGTAAAACCATGGGCATACTCATATAAAACAGGTCTAACCCAGTACTCAAGCCTTAACATTCAAACAAACCAGGTCTACACATGTACTTCAGACCCAATATTGTTACAGACCAGCTGCACATCTAACCCAATATAGATTAGATTTTTAAACAGGTCTACTGCTATGTCAACCCCAATTGTCATAAAAATGAGTATTCTTCTGTATTTCTTCCCCAATATTCATACAAACCAGGTCTACACCTGTATCTCAAATTGACATACCTAAAGTATGCACCTGTGCTTGAAGCCAATTAATCAACTAAGCTAGGTCTAAATATGTGCCGAAGCTTGAAAACGCATAAACTGTTAACCAGATCTACCCCTGCATCTCAGCTCCAGTACTCCTACAAACCAGGTCTACAGCTGTGACTGAGTACCAATATTAATATAAACAAAAATCTACACCTGCATCTCAGCCCAAATACCCATACGAACCAGGTTTAGACCTGTGGCCATGTCCCAATACTCTGATAAACCAGGTCTACACTTGTGACTATTCAGCAAAACCAACATAAACTTTGTGCAAGAGACAGTAAAGAAACCTATTGACATTAAATATTTGTCAATTTATTACACTAATTCAGTACCATCATGAGAGTACAATTCCCCCTGAAATAACAGAATATGACGTTTTACAATTCAGAATCACTGATTAAAAACTATTGTAAAGGCTAATGGATAATGCTAAAATGATCTGTAAAATAATTTTGATCAAGTACACTACGGTAAAAAGTTTTAGAACACCTACTCATTCAAGGGTTTGTCTTTATTTTTACTATTTTCTACATTGTAGAATAATAGTGAAGCCATCAAAACTATGAAATAACACATATGGAATGATGTAGTAACCAAAAAAGTTTTAAACAAATCAAAATATATTTTATATTTGAGATTCTTCAAATAGCCACCCCTTGCCTTGATGACAGCTTTGCACACTCTTGGCATTCTCTCAACACGCTTCATGAGGTAGTCACCTGGAATACATTTCAATTAAAAGGTGTGCCTTCTTAAAAGTTAAATTGTGGAATTGATTTCCTTGTTAATGTGTTTGAGCCAATCAGTTGTGTTGTGACAAGGTAGGGTGGGTATACAGAAGATAGTCCTATTTGGTAAAAGACCAAGTCCATATTATGGCAAGAACAGCTCCAATAAGCAAAGAGAAACGACAGTCCATTACTTTGAGACATGAAGGTCAGTCAATACAGAACATTTCAAGAACTTTGAAAGTTTCTTCAAGTGCAGTCGCAAAAACCATCAAGCGCTATGATGAAACTGGCTCTCATGAGGACTGCCACAGGAATGGAAGACCCAGAGTTAACTCTGCTGTAGAGGATACGTTCATTAGAGTTACCAGCCTCAGAAATTGCAGCCAAATAAATGCTTCACAGAGTTCAAGTAACAGACATGTCAACATCAACTGTTCAGAGGAGGCCTTCATGGTCGAATTGCTGCAAAGAAACCACTACTAAAGGACACCAATAGGAAGAAGAGACTTGCTTGGGCCAAGAAACACGAGCAATGGACATTAGACTGGTGGAAATCTGTCCTTTGGTCTGATGAGTCCAAATTTGTGATTTTTGGTTCCAATTTGTGATTTAAGTCACATTTAACCAGCATGGCTACCACAGCATTCTGCAGCGATACTCCATCCCATCTGGTTTGCGCTTAGTGGGACTATCATTTGTTTTTCAACAGGACAATGACCCAACACACCTCAAGGCTGTGTAAGGGCTATTTGACCAAGAAGGAGAGTGATGGAGTGCTGCATCAGATGACCTGGCCACCACAATCCCCTGACCTCAACCCAAAGCAGCCAACAAGTGCTCAGCATATGTGGGAACTCCTTCAAGACTGTTGGAAAAGCATTCCAGTTGACTACCTCATAAAGATGGTTGAGAGAATGCCAAGACTGTGCAAAGCTGTCATCAAGCAAAGGGTGGCTACTTTGAAGAATCTAAAATCTAAAATATATTTTGATTTGTTTAAAACTTTTTGGTTACTACATTATTCCATATGTGATATTTCATAGTTTTGATGGCTTCACTATTATTCTAAAATGTAGAAAATAGTCCAAATAAAGAAAAACCCTTGAATGAGTAGGTGTGTCCAAACTTTTGACTGGTAATGTATATATATATATTTATTTATACTCCGGACTCAGTCATTTCTGGTCCGAATATTTATATATTTCTTGATTCTATTATTTTACTTTTTAGATGTGTGTATTGTTGTGTATTGTTAGATATTACTGTACTCTTGAGCTAGGAAAACAAGCATTTCGCTACACCTGCAACAATATCTGCTAAATATGTGTATGCGACCAATACAATTTAATTTTGATTTGATTTCAGATCTCCAATTGCATTTTGACTCAGAAAGTGACCTTGGTTGGAGACAGCTGGTCTTGACAGTCTGTTATAAAAGGACAGAATATCTTAGATGTGGTTTGCAAGTTCCTTAAACATTTCCAACAGAGGAGGAGCGTAGTTAGACAGATAACAACACTCATCTGAATTTGGGACCTTGTTGTGAAAGTCTGATATACTGTAATGATTAGATAACAACACACTCGCTTCAGCGAAACAGATTGAATAGAGCCCATGGTTAAAACTGTAATTTTGATCTCATGTATGGTCAGTCTTTGCAACCAAAGACCAGCCCCATTCCTCTGCTGTTCATCAAATCAGTGGCATGGTGGATGCTTTGTTTATGTTTGAACGGCAGATTACCCATTTAATACCTCTGAATACAGTTAAAACATACATTTATTTGCATATTTAAATGTAGGGTCAAATATGTTATTATTATGTATTTTTTTACTGTGACTTGCTATCAGTTAGAATTGTTCTGTGTTTTTGTGTCATGTGTTTGTGTAAGTATTTGTCAGTGTGTGTGTGTGTTTTCTTAGTTCTTAACTGACCGATCGGTCTCAGTCTTCACTCTCCTCGTTGCTCTATTCTCGTTTTCTTCAATAACATTGTTTAATTCAATAACCTGTTGGTTGACATAGTCATCCATCTTAACTAACTGTATGATTACCTTTCTAACTGACATGTAATGGTAAAATCTACTGTATGATTACCTTTCTAACTGACTTGTAATGGTAATATCTACTGTATGATTCTAACTTCACTGGCAAGTAGTTGAGTAGATGGTCTGATGTGTGTCTCATCGTGGCACCTCTCTGATTTCTGTCTGTGGTCCACTACAGTTGATAGAACCTTTTAAGTAGCCAGTCACCTTCAAGCGGGAAGTTGGTAGATCTGACAGAATAATCTAAATAAAGCGATACAACATAATAGCTGGATGACAACAAATAGTGACAAGTGCAGCCTTTCACTTTGCCAGGCCTGTTTGTGGCATCCTCAGCCTTCAAACGGAGATCATGTTATGGCTTGCACTCTATGGAGATGGCCATATAGGGGCCTTTTGTTCAATCTATGCTGTGTGTGATATCAGTGTGAGGAGTTATTCAGAGTTGTGTGCAGGAAATCTATGTCTGCATCTTTCTCAGTGGTTTTAAAGGGTACATTTAAAATATCTTAATTCATGTACGTCTGCAATAGCTCTTCAGTACACTGTTGGGCCATCACTACGAGGTTGAATGGAAGTGGGGTTGCTGCAATATGGACGTGGGTTTGCGGCAATGTTTAAATACTTTTGGGAGATCAAAATGGATCCGACAAAACAAGCTACACCACTTGTTTATTCAAGATGGGTGTCCAATCCTTTATTCAGTATATCAATTATACAATAATTAATTTGTTAAGATCGGTTTATTTGGTACACAAAATAGTCTCACAATATGTGTGTATCAGATCAACTAAAAACCATTGTTTACATATTTCATAAAATAATTGCAGATGTAAGGCAGCAATAGAGGAGAGAGAGAAGAAGGGGGAACTGTGGAGGAGGAAAATAACATAATATGAAACAAGATTGATGAGGACTTCAATGGTTGTCTAAGATTGTTGGAGCGGCAAAGAGGTCAGGTATTTAGGAGATTGTGGTCAGAGCTCCAATGTTCAGTTCATCTCATAGACAGATTAAACAATCATATGAAACACAGTATATTTTAATCTGTGCTCAACGGCCATTATTGTAAAACCATGAACAAGTAAAAAGGCTGTTTTGTTTCCTGTCAACATGTATTTATTTGTATGCAAAAATCAACAATAGATGTTATAGTGGAAGAGATATTAGAAATCATTTTTGAGCGTCAACTGTTTTTTTTTAGATCACATCTTGTATGGAGGTCCTGTATTGATAATGTTCTCAACATGGATGTTTTAAACAATGTGATATCAACATCATATACGAGGTTGCTAGATATGAGCACAGTAATGTCCATGATTTTTTTTGCTTACTGCTCTCTCACATATTTGCATGATTCATAATGGAGCAATCTGCAGTTTCTACAAATTAATAATATGTACACATTGATTATTGAAGAATATAACTTATTTATGCCTCACGAGCTTAGTTAAAAATATACGCTGTGGTGCGGGTCACCAGCCCGGTCCGGCCTGTTCCTGCTCCCCGCACCAAGCCAGGGGAGCAACTGATTGCCTCAAATGCATTAAGAAGGAAATACATTTCACAAATTAACTTTTAAGAAGGCACACCAGTTAATTGAGATCCATTCCAGGTGACTACCTCATGAAGCTGGTTGAGAGAATGCCAAGAGTGTGCAAAGCTGTCATCAAGGTAAAGAGTGGCTATTTGATTTGTTTAATACTTTTTTGGTTACTACATGATTCCATATGTGTTATTTCATAGTTTAGCTGTCTTCACGGTTATTCTACAATTTAAAAAATAGTACAAATAAAGAAAAACCCCTTGAATGAGTAGGTGTTCTAAAACTTTTGACCGGTAGTGTATTTGTTTTTAAAGCCGTTGAGTACAGACTTCTGGTGCCACATTTGTCTGTAAAAGTAGATCTGGGAGAAATATGCTTGTGGACTTGTGACCATTTTGAGAAATTATATGAAACTTCTCTAAATGATATGATAATGCATAATGTATGAAACATTTTATTATAAGTACAACTTTAACTTCTCCAGAGCCTGTAAAGTACAAAATATATATTCTCGCTATTGTGACCTATGAGGTGAAATGGGTTAAGAAAGTAATTTGTACTTGATTAACTGTAAAAATACTTGATTAAAACATAATAGCAGAGTAGATTTGCCATTACAAAGACAAAAAAACATGAACATGATTCAGCATAAATAGCTGCCATATCTGGCTCACTTGCTTTAAGCACCCTTTAATTTGAATATTCACAAACAATTGTGATTGTTATAGTCTTCAGTCTGGAAGGGACATTTTTGTAAACTGATAGAAATGAACTAAAAGAGAGTGACATTGATGAAGAGGATGAGAAAGAAAGGCTCACCTTTCGACGAAGAAATGATGGGATTCTTGGAAACCACTGTAGAATAATGCAGCTCTTCTGCCATCCTTTACTTCTCGTCAACAGTGTGTTTCTTAGAGATACAAGCACGGAGAAACCTTAAATGTTGATCTACTGTATATGACACAGTAGATCCTTCTGTTTTAATCCCTATTAGGACCTGTATTAGTACTTCTGCTTTGACTCTGGTTTGCATTAATCATGTCACAGAAAACTATTTCACTGTTTCATCTGACTGAGAGGAGGAAGTTATGTTGACCTGTCATGATGGTACTGTCATGGTGCTACTGAATCGCACTGCAGTACTCAATATGAAAAGCTGTATGGAAAGCCGTAAGCCTACAACTGTGAATGGAAATCAGAAATAGTTTTGTACAGAAACAGAAATCGGAGTGTCTCTAATTCTTTGCTCACTTGTTTTAGTGTGAGGATACCCTGAAGGCCTTCCATATCCTCCTCATACCCTCTAGTCACTGGTTGATTGAGAAGTGTATTTTGAAGTTGACCCACATTGTGGATCACTGGTTAACAAGTTAAAAGGAAATGCCCTGACTTGCTAAGGCATCAGAATATTTAGAAATGTGTTTCCTATTTGTCTGTCTGTAACAGTCATTTCCCATATGTCTGCAATAGAGCTTCAGTAAGGGATAGTGGGGTAAGTTGAGCCATTTTATTTTTTACATTCAGAAAATTTATGTACTGAATGAAATATTACCACTACTTTTCTAAAACAATTTATATTTTTATTTCCCAAACACATTTCTACACAATCACTTTTAGCCTTTTAATCATTTTAAGTATATTTTAACACAGACTTAACACCTAACAATCTTTTGTAGCCCTTTCTTGCAGTCAAATGACCTAGTGGCCTTATGGGTGTAACGTTATTAATATTGTACATAATTAAAAAACTTTTTTTTTTTTTAAACAGCCGAAAATCCAGTGATTCTATGTCAAGCGGTTTTGTTATATTTCAGTCTTCTGTGATGTATATAGAGTGTAATATTGGGATGCAAACTCAAAATTGAATACATTCCAACTCTATATCTGACATGGTACAGGTGTCTTCTTTTTTTAAGGCCAAAACTATGTGTGTGAGATGTATACTTTTGTTTCAAAGTAGATTTGTTTAAGACTACTTAGAAACACTCTGTGTGACCCTGATTTATCCCACTGCAGTAAAAGGTTAAACACTTTTAACACAGGCCAGGCCCTGTTGTTACCTTACAGTGCCTTCAGAAAGTATTCAGACCACTTGACTTTTCCACATTTTGTTACGTTACAGCCTTATTCTAAAATTGATTAAAATAACATTTTCCTTATCAATCTACACACAATACCCCATAATGACAAGGCGAAACAGGTTTTTAGAAATGTTTGCAAATGTTTTAAAAATAAAAACAGAAATAACTTATTTACATCAGTATTCAGGCCCTTTGCTATGAGACTTGACATTGAGCTCAGGTGCATCCTGTTTTCATTGATCATCCTTGAGATGTTTCTACAACTTGATTGGAGTCCACCTGTGGTAAATTCAATTGATTGGACATGATTTGGAAAGGACACACCTGTCTATATAAGGTCCCACAGTTGACAGTGCATGTCAGGGCAAAAACAAGCCATGAGGTCGAAAGAATTGTCCGTAGAGCTCTGAGACAGGATTGTGTTGCGGCACAGATCTGGGGGAAAGGTACCAAAACATTTCTGCAGCATTGAAGGTCCCCAAGAACTCAGTGGCCTCCATCATTCTTAAATGGAAGAAGTTTGGAACCACCAAGACTCTCCCTAGAGCTGTCTGCCCGGCCAAACTGAGCAATCGGGGGAGAAGGACCTTGGTCAGGGAGGTGACCAAGAACTCGATGGTCACTCTGACAGAGCTCCAGAGTTCCTCTGTGGAGATGGGAGAACCTTCCGGAAGGACAACCATCTCTGCAGCACTCCACCAATCAGGCCTTTATGGTAGAGTGGCAGACGGAAGCCACTCCCCAGTAAAAGGCACATGACAGCCCGCTTGGTGTTTGCCAAAAGGCACCTAAAGACTGTCAGACCATGAGAAACCAGACTTTCTGGTCTGATGAAACCAAGATTGAACTCTTTGGCCTGAATGCCAAGTGTCACGTCTGGAGGAAACCTGGCTCAATCCCTTGGGTGAAGCATGGTGGTGGCAGCATCATGCTGTGGGGATGTTTTTAAGCGGCAGGGACTGGGAGACTAGTCAGGATCGAGGAAAGATGAATGGAGAAAGTACAGAGAGAACCTTGATGAAAACCTGCTCCAAAGCCCTCAGGACGTCAGACTGGGGCGAAGGTTCAGCTTCCAATAGGACAACGACCCTAAGCACACAACCAAGACAACGTAGGAGTGGCTTCGGGACAAGTCTCTGAATGTCCTTGAGGGGCCCAGCCAGAGCCCGGACTTGAACCCGATCAAACATTTCTGGAGAGACCTGAAAATAGCTGTGCTGCAGACGCTCCCCATCCAACCTGACAGAGCTTGAGAGGATCTGCAAGAAGAATGAGCGAAACTCCCCAAATACAGGATGTGCCAAGCTTGTAGCGTCATACCCAAGAAAATGTGAGACTGTAATCGCTGCCAAAGGTGCTTCAACAAAGTACTGAGTAAAGGGTCTGAATACTTATGTAAATGTGATATTTCTTTTAAATGTGATGTTGAGACTGTTCTGTTATTTTTTTTTTCATGGGAATTCACTAAAAAGCTGTATTCTATGTGACATAAACCTGTATTTGATTTGCCATTCTGGGGTATGTGTAGGTTGATGAGGAGAAAAACAAACAATTTAATCACTTTTAGAATAAGGCTGTAATGTAACAAAATGGGAAAAAGTCAAGGGGTCTGAATACTTTCCGAATGCACTGTAACTATGTGCAGAAACAGAAATAGGATTGTCTTTCATTCCTCTCTTGTTTTAGTGTGAGCATACCTCTGAAGACATGCCGTACCCTCTCTATACCCTCCAGTCACTGGTTGATTTATAAGTTGACCAAGCCACATTGACTGGTTACAAGTTAAAGGAAATGCCCAGACTTGCTAAGTTGTCAAAATGTAGTAATCGGTTTCCCATTTGTCTGTAATATTAATTAATGTCCCATATGAATGCAATAAATCTTCAGTACACTAATGAGCCAACCCTAGGAGGTTGAATGGAAGCGGTGTTGCTACAATATGGACGTGGGGCAGCTGCAATGTTGAAATATTGTCACCAGAGGATAGTAGTGAGGTTGAAATGGATCAGAGAAAATAGCTACACCACTTGTTTAATCAAGATGGCATCCAATCCTTTATTCTGTCCATCAATTACCCAATTAGATGAATTTAATTAGATGTGTTTATTTTGTCACAAAATAGTCTCACAATATGTGTGTATCAGATAAACTAAAACCATTGTGTTCATATTACATAAAATACTTGCAAATGTATATGCAGAGACAGTCTTCTAAACAGAACAATAATGTCAATCAAATCGTGAATTTCTCCCAGTGACAAAACGAACAAGAAGTAGTACAAGAACAAAGAGGAGGCTTCAGTGGCTGAGGAGATGGAACACACTAATTATAAAGAAACCAACCAATCAGAGATTGTGGAGGACTGCAAAAAAAAAAAATGAAACGGGATGCAGCAATACAATAAAAAAAAAAATGCAGAGGACAAACAGACAATAGGTGACAGGTTACACAATGAGTCCATACCTCCAAAAAATAAATCATATGTAACAAGATTGATGAGGACTTCAATAGTTGGCTAAGATTGTTGGAGAGGCAAAGAGGTCAGCCATTTAGGAGATTGTGGTCAGAGCTCCAATCTTCACTGCATCTCATAGACAGATGAAACCATCATATGAATCAAAGTATATTTTAATATGGGCTCAACGGACTGTATTGCAACATCATTAACATAAAAAGGCTGTTTTGTTTCCTGTCAACATGTATTTATTTGTATTCAAAAAATTCAACAATAGACTTTATAGTGGAATGGATAATATAAATAGTTTTTGTCGTAAACTGGTGTTTTTATACCGCTTCTTGTATGGTGGACCTGTATTCTTAATATTCTCAACATGGATGTTTTAAACAATGTGACATCAACATCAGATATGAGGTTGCTACATATGAAAACAGTGATGTCTCTGTTTTTATTTTGCTCAATGAGCTTTTCTTACTACTTTCTGTGATGTACACATTTGCATGATGCTTAAGAAGCAATCTGCAGTTGCTACATTCATTTTTGGACATATAAATTAATAATACAGTGGGGAAAAAAAGTATTTAGTCAGCCACCAATTGTGCAAGTTCTCCCACTTAAAAAGATGAGAGAGGCCTGTAATTTTCATCATAGGTACACGTTAACTATGACAGACAAAATGAGAAAAAAATAATCCAGAAAATCACATTGTAGGATTTTTTTATGAATTTATTTGCAAATTACGGTGGAAAATAAGTATTTGGTCAATAACAAAACTTTCTCAATACTTTGTTATATACCCTTTGTTGCAATGACACAGGGCAAACGTTTTCTGTAAATCTTCACAAGGTTTTCACACACTGTTGCTGGTATTTTGGCCCATTCCTCCATGCAGATCTTCTCTAGAGCAGTGATGTTTTGGGGCTGTCGCTGGGCAACATGGACTTTCAACTCCCTCCAAAGATTTTCTATGGGGTTGAGATCTGGAGACTGGCTAGGCTACTCCAGGACCTTGAAATGCTTCTTACGAATCCACTCCTTCGTTGCCCGGGCGGTGTGTTTGGGATCATTGTCATGCTGAAAGACCCAGCCACGTTTCATCTTCAATGCCCTTGCTGATGGAAGGAGGTTTTCACTCAAAATCTCACGATACATGGCCCCATTCATTCTTTCCTTTACACAGATCAGTCGTCCTGGTCCTTTGCAGAAAAACAGCCCCCAAAGCATGATGTTTCCAGCCCCATTCTTCACAGTAGGTATGGTGTTCTTTGGATGCAACTCAGCATTCTTTGTCCTCCAAACACGACGAGTTGAGTTTTTACCAAAAAGTTTTATTTTGGTTTCATCTGACCATATGACATTCTCCCAATCCTCTTCTGGATCACCCAAATGCACTCTAGCAAACTTCAGACGGGCTTGGACTGCAGGATTTGAGTCCCTGGCGGCGTAGTGTGCTACTGATGGTAGGCTTTGTTACTTTGGTCCCAGCTCTATGCAGGTCATTCACTATGTCCCCCCGTGTGGTTCTGGGATTTTTGCTCACTGTTCTTGTGATCATTTTGACCCCACGGGGTGAGATCTTGCGTGGAGCCCCAGATCGAGGGGGAGATTATCAGTGGTCTTGTATGTCTTCCATTTCCTAATAATTGCTCCCACAGTTGATTTCTTCAAACCAAGATGCTTACCTATTGCAGATTCAGTCTTCCCAGCCTGGTGCAGGTCTACAATTTTGTTTCTGGTGTCCTTTGACAGCTCTTTGGTCTTTGCCATAGTGGAGTTTGGAGTGTGACTGTTTGAGGTTGTGGACAGGTGTCTTTTATACTGATAACAAGTTCAAACAGGTGCCATTAATACAGGTAACGAGTGGAGGACAGAGGAGCCTCTTAAAGAAGACGTTACAGGTCTGTGAGAGCCAGAAATCTTGCTTGTTTGTAGGTGACCAAATACTTATTTTCCACCATAATTTGCAAATAAATTCATTACAAATCCTACAATGTGATTTTCTGGAATTTTTTTTCTCAATTTGTCTGTCATAGTTGACGTGTAACTATGATGAAAATTACAAGCCTCTCTCATCTTTTTTAAGTGGGAGAACTTGCACAATTCGTGGCTGACTAAATACTTTTTTTTCCCCCACTGTATGTACCCATTGATATTTGAAGAATATAACTTATAAATGCCTCATGAGCTTAGTTCAACTGTCGTACTCCAGAACCCAAAATATATGCTTGTTTTTCTCCAATATTTGTAAACAAAGTAAATGTAACCAAACACTATTTAGCCTCATAACATGGTTAAAACTATCATGGAGTCAGTCCTTGACACCCATAGCGCTTGCTATGAATTTGAGAGTGGTTCCATTTCTCCAGCCCCATCCCCTCAGCTTTTACCAAAACAGGGACCAAAACAGGGATGGGGAATTGGCTTTATTATTGGTTCAACTGCTGATTGCCGCTTTAAAGGTGAATTTCATCAAGTGCCTAAAGCTACTGATTTAGCAGAAATATTACATTGTTTATACAACCGGAGTGATTTCATAAAAACTTGAAACTTCCATTCTATGTATTAAACTTGTACTTCATATGCTATGATCTTTCAAAATGGAAGGAAGACAATCTTTGAAGAGAAGTCCTGCTTTGCTTTGTAAACTGAATATTATATGATTTCTGATCTATGAAAGACCAAAACAAATGTTATTATCAAACATGACTATACATACAGGTGATCTATGATTGTGAAAATGTCAACAACTGTACGGAACATAATACAATAAGACAATAGAAGAACATTAATTAAAGTGAAATTATTGATATTAAAGTGAATTGCTTGATTTATATGAAAGCTCAAAACTAAACATTATTTTTTAAATTCACTGTAGCTACATTACAACAGATCCTTGGTTGTTAACATATCAAGAAGGTACAAAACAGACGCTGATTGGGGTCAATTCAAATTGAATTCAGCTAATTAAGGTTTTCCATTGTAAATGTTTTATTAAAATCACTTCTTGAATTGATTGAAATCAAATTGACCCTAACAGACAGATGTCATTGGTTCTTAAAGTAGAAGAATATAACTCAATTTAATTCTCATAGGAGATGCAATAATATATGGGTTCAGTATGTGAGAATACCTCTTAAGAGAGTGTCCCTGCAATTTAATCTGACCATATTAATGCTCTACTCACAGATCCAATGGTTCTTCATGCTACACCATGCAGCATTCCAATTAGCTAATGGTGCATTATTTGGAGTAGTTAACACGCAATTACCTCCAGTTTAGACTGTTCCAAAACCTGTGAAAAGAGAACAACACCATGAATGAAAAGAAACGACTGAATCAAATAATGATTTAACAATGCCTCTTTGTTGTGTTTATACTGAATGAAATGTCATTACCCATCAGTCAGATTCTGATGACTTCCATCAATCCAAAGCCATTGGTCGTCTTTAGCTATGTCAGTCAGGCGATCCAGTATCCACGATGTTTATCATAGTAGTGTTGAGTGTGGTTATGAATGAATTCCTGAATGAGAAGTGAGTGAAACAGTTCTCATAATTCACAGTTTCGGGAGGCAGTGTGTAAATACTGGATCTAATGGATGTAATCAGGTCCAAATGAGAATATAACAAAGAGCACAACAGGAAGTAGCATTGTAATGGGCTTTTGTCTTTCAGTTATGACTGCTTTACCCTGAGCTCATAGCTATCACACATTTTAATCTAGTTCCTATTTCACTTTTTATTCATTTTCATTGTTTGAGTTACTTAAAGGTTGAGTGAATCGGTCCCTCAAAACTCTTGTTTGTACCAGTGTGCTACCTGTTCCTCTTGGCTGCTAATGACAGCCAAATCAGCATTCTCTTGTTTGCAATATTGTTGGCTTTCTGTCCAGTTCTTCCATGGAGCGGCAGGGTGCAAAATCAGGTAACAACTAGATTGGAACAACATCCAGCCACCTTGACAAGAGTTACACACTCCTTACAATATAAGCAATATTAGTATTATCATACTGTATATTCATTTAAAGTGTAATATCTAATAAATAATGTATTTTAATGTACAATAATGAGGATTACCTCCTGTGTCTTCTTTTTGTGAACAATATTTATTGAAGGAAATTCCTCTTCACCTCTCCAGGAACCCCTAAACATTGGTTTGCAGTGTTTACATTGTTATAATCACTCTGCAAAATGTGATTGGCTGTACTCAGATTTGCAGCCAGTTCCCTCACCAACTTTGTGTTGTGCTCTGAGAAGGCAGTGCTGACTGTGGAGAAAGACATGTTTACTCATTATATTATATTATACTCTATGATGTCAACCTGCACCACTGCAAAATCCATATTACTTTATGATCCATATACTCACAGTAGACACAGAGGCATATAATGGCTTAAACCAAAAGGACACAAAGATCCTAACTTATATGCTCTCTGTCACTGCCGGCTGCATGGCAAATGGTCCAACAAAACACAAAGGACAAAGATTTAAAGGCCAGTACGCACTCCCCCCCTTGAGGGGCCAACATTATTTTAAAAAACTCCCTAAGCCTAAGTTCCATGACTATCGTAAAAAAAGTGATAGATCTGAAAAACCAGCCATGTTGCAGACACCGATGTCTTGCTCCAGGACAAGCTAAACACCTTCTTCGCTGCTCGAGGGAAACACAATGTCTCGGCCGCACGCTTGGGTCACCACCGCACCCGTGGACTGTGAGCTCTTGTTCTCCGTTGCCGACGTGAGTAAGACAATTAAGCGTGTTAACGACCTCGCGAAGGCTGCCGGCCCAGACGGCATCCCTAGCCACGTCCTCAGAGCATGCCAGACCAGCTGGCTGGATTGTCTACGGACATATTCAATCTCTCCCTATCCCAGTCTGTTGTTCCCACTTGCTTCAAGATGTCCAGCATTGTTCCTGTACCCAAGAAAGCGAAGGTAACTGAATTAAATGACTATCGCCCCATAGCACTCACTTCTGTCATAATGAAGTGCTTTGAGAGGCTGTTAACGATCATATCGCTCCACCTTACCCGGACATTCTAGACCCACTGCAAATTTGCATACCGCCCCAACAGATCCACGGATGACGTCGCCATCGCACTGCACACTGCCCTATCCCATCTGGACAAGAGGAATTCCTATGTAAGAAGCTGTTCATTGAATACAGCTCAGTCTTCAACACCATAGTACCCTCCAAGCTCATCATTAAGCTTGGGGCCCTGGTTCTGTGCAATCGGGTCCTGGACTTCCTGACAGGCCACCCCCAGGTGGTGAAGGTAGGGAACAAAACCTCCATTACGCTGGTCCTCAACACAGGGCCCCACAAGGGTGCATACTCAGCCCTCCTGACTCGCTGTTCACCCATGACTGCGTAGCCATACGTCTCCAACTCAACCATCAAGTTTGCAGATGACACAACAGTGGTTGGCCTGATTACTAACAATGACCAGAGACAGCCTCCCGAGGGAGGAGGTAAGGACCCTGGCGGAGTAAATAACCTCTCCCTCAACTTCAACTCCTAAAACAAAGGAGCTGATCGTGGACTTCAGGAGACAGCAGAGGGAGCATGCCACCATACACATAGATAGAGCCGCAGTGGAGAAGGTGAAAAGCTTCAAGTTCCTCGGCGTAACATCACTGACACTCTGA
>NW_025535106.1:0-25000 GCF_020615455.1 Coregonus clupeaformis
GGCTATAGTATTATAACATGGCTACAGAAGTAGTATAACATGGCTACAGTATTATATAACATGTATTATAACATGGCTACAGTATTATAACATGGTATTATAACATAAATACAGTATTATAACATGGCTACAGTATTATAACATGGTATTATAACACAGCTACAGTATTATAACATGGTATTATAACATAGCTACAGTATTATAACATGGCTACAGTATTATAACGTAGTATTATAACATGGCTACAGTATTATAACATGGCTACAGTATTATAACATGGTATTTATAACATGGCTACAGTATTATAACATGGCTACAGTATTATAACACTGGCTACAGCGTATTATAACATAGGTATTATAACAATACAGTATTATAACATGGCTACAGTATTATAACATGGTATTATAACATAGTACTACAGTATTATAACATGTAAAGTATTATAACATGGCATATAAAATGTTTTCTGTATTATAATACATGCTACAGTATTATAACACATACAGTATTATAACATGGATATTATAACATGGAAGTATTATAACATGGCTACAGATATAAATAGGTATTATAACATGGCTACAGTATATAACATACGGTATTATAACATACAAGGTATTATAACAAAGGTATTATAACATGGCACAGTATTATAACATGGAAGTAATATAAATACGGCATATAACATTGGGCAACAGTATTATAACATGGTTATATTATACTACGGTATTATAATACATGTATTATAACATGGTATATAACATACAGTATCATAACATAGGTATTATAACATGATATAGTATTATAATATGGCAACAGTATTATAACACATAAGAATATAATAGGTATTAAAAAGAAAATAAAGATTACAACATGGCTAACAGCATATAACATGGCTTCAGAATTATAACATGGTATTGTAACATAAAGCTACATTATAATGTATTAAGGTTAAAATATAACATGGTATTATAACATTACAGTATTATAACATGGGTATTATAACAACAGTATAATATACATGGTATTATAACATGGATACAGTATTATAACATGGCTACAGTATTATAACATATTATAACACGGCTACAGTATCATAACATGGAAGTATTATAACATGGCTCGGTAGTGTTATAACACTACAGTATTATAACATGGTATTGCTGTGGCCGTATTATAACATGGCTACAGTATTATAACATGGCTACAGTATTTATAAACATGGATTATAACATGGCTACGTATTATAACATGGCTCAGTGCATTATAACATGGATACAGTATTATAACATGCAGTGGCATTATAACATACGGCTACAGTATTATAAACATGGAGTATTATAACATGGATACAGTATTATAACAGATACAGAACAGGCTACGGTGCATTATAACACAGGTATTATAACATGGCTACAGTATTATAACATGAGTATTATAACATGGCTACAGTATTATAACATGGCTACAGTATTATAACATGGTATTATAACATGGCTACAGTATTATAACCATGGTGGTATATTACAACATGGGTATTATAACATGGCTGCTGGGTATTATAACATGGTATTATAACATGTGCTACAGTATTATAACATGGCCAGCTAAGTATTATAAACATGGTATTATAACATGGCTACAGTATTATAACATGCATAAGTATTATAACATGGTACTACAACATTATTATTGTATTATAACATGGGTATTATAAATAGGCTACAGTGTATTATAACATATACAGTATTATAACATGGGATAAAATGGCTACAGTATTATAACATGGTTAACATGGCGTATTATAACATGGCTACGTAAAGTATTATAACATGGATACAGTATTATAACATGGTATTATAACATGGCTACAGTATTATAACATGGCTACAGTATTATAAAATACGGTATTATAACACATAGCATATAAACAGTAATATAACATGCATGGTGAATGCATTATAACATGGCTACAGTATTATAAATGGTATTATAACATGGCTACAGTATTATAACATGGTATTATAACATGGCTACAGTATTATAACATATAACATGGTATTATAACAATGTAGTATTATAACATGGGCTACAGTATTATAACATGGCTACAGTATTAACATGGTATTATAACATACAAGCATTACAAATGGTAATATAACATAGGCTACAGTATTATAACATGGCACAGATTATAACATGGCATTATAACATACAGTATTATAAACATGGTATTTATAACATGGCTACAGTATTATAATACACACAGTATAACATGGTATTATAACATGGCTATTATAACATACACATTATTATAACATGGCTACAGTATTATAACATGGCTACAGTATTATAAATAGGTATATTATAACATGGCTACAGTATTATAACATGATACAGTATTATAACATGGCTACAGTATTATAACATGGCCGTATTATAACATGGCTACAGTATTATAACATGGAGTAGTATTATAACATGGCTACTAGTATTATAAATACACAGTATTATAACATGGTATTATAACATGGCTACAGTATTTATAACATCGGCTACAGTATTATAACATACGGTATTATAACATGGCTACAGTATTATAACATGGGTATTATAACATGGCTACAGTATTATCTAACATGGCTACAGTATTATAACATGGTATTATAACATGGCTAGTATTATAACATGGTATTATAACATGGCTACAGTATTATAACATGGCGTATTTGTTACAGTATTATAACATGGCTACAGTATTATAACATGGCTACAGTATTATAACATGGTATTATAACACACACATGATACAGTAATATAAATACGGCTTACAGTATTATAAAGCATAAAAGGCTACAGTATTATAAATGGCTGGAATAAAAATATACACAGATATATTATCAAACAATTTGTTATTATAAAGATAAAGGCTAAGTTATAAAATTACATGGCTAATTGTATATTTATGTATTATAACAAATATGAGTATTATAAACAGTGGCTCACAGTTATTATAACGTGTAAATTATAACATGGCTACAGTATTATAACATAGGCTATCATATTATATTAAACATGATAAGTATTATAACATTACAATTACAGTATTATAACATACGGCTAACAGTATTATAACATGGCATACGGTATTATAACATGGTATTATAACATTGGCCAGTATTATAACATGAACTACAGTATTATAACATGGCTACAGTATTATAACATGGCTACAGTATTATAAACATGACAGTATTATAAAAATCATAGAATAGGCATATAAACAGTATTATAACATAGTATACATCGTATTATAACATGGCTACAGTATTATAACATGGCTACAGTATTATAACATGGTATTATCGTAACATGGCAACAGTATTATAACATAAGGCCCAGTATTATAACATGGTATTATAACATGGCTACAGTATTATAACATGGTATTATAACATGGCTACAGTATTATAACATGGCTACAGTATTATAACATGGTATTATAACATGGCTACAGTATTATAACATGGTATTTAACATGGCTACAGTATTATAACATGGCTACAGTATTATAACATGGCTACAGTAATATAACATGGTATTATAACATGGCTACAGTATTATAACATGGCTACAGTATTCTAACATGGGTATTATAACATGGCTACAGTATTATAACATGGTATTATATACATGGCTACAGTATTATAACATGGCTACAGTTATAACATGGCTACAGTATTATAACATGGTATTATAACATGGCTACAGTATTATAATATGGCTACAGTATTATAACATCAGTTTATAACATGGCATACAGTATTTATAACATGGCTACAGTATTATAACATGGTATTATAACATGGCTTACAGTATTATAACATGGTTTATAACATAGCTACAGTATTATAACATGGCTACAGTATTATAACATGGTATTATAACATGACTACAGTATTATAACATGGTATTATAACATGGCTACAGTATTATAAATGGCTACAGTATTATAACATGGTATTATAACATGGCTACAGTATTATAACATGGTATTATAACATGGTATTATAACATGGCTACAGTATTATAACATTACAAGTATTATAACATGGCTACAGTATTATAACATGGTATTATAACATGGCTACAGTATTATAACATGGCTACAGTATTATAACATGGTATTATAACATGGCTACAGTATTATAACATGGTATTATAAACATGGCTACAGTATTATAACATGGCTACAGTATTATAACATGGTATTATAACATGGCTACATTATTATAACATGGCTACAGTATTATAACATTACAGTATTATAACATGGTATTATAACATGGACTACAGTATTATAACATGGCTACAGTATTATAACATGGCTACAGTATTATAACATGGCTACAGTATTATAACATGGTATTATAACATGGCTACAGTATTATAACATGGCTGCAGTATTATAACATGGCTACAGTATTATAACATGGCTACAGTATTATAACATGGTATTATAACATGGCTACAGTATTATAACATGGCTACAGTATTATAACATGGTATTATAACATGGCTACAGTATTATAACATGGTATTATAACATGGCTACAGTATTATAACATGGCTACAGTATTATAACATGGTATTATAACATGGCTACAGTATTATAACATGGTATTATAACATGGCTACAGTATTATAACATGGCTACAGTATTATAACATGGCTACAGTTATAACATGGTATTATAACATGGCTACAGTATTATAACATGGCTACAGTATTATAACATGGCTACAGTATTATACCATGGTATTATAACATGGCTACAGTATTATAACATGGTATTATAACATGGCTACAGTATTATAACATGGCTACAGTATTATAACATGGCTACAGTATTATAACATACGGTATTATAACATGGCTACAGTATTATAACATGGCTACAGTATTATAACATGGCTACAGTATTATAACATGGCTACAGTATTATAACATGGCTACAGTATTAAAACATGGCTACAGTATTATAACATGGCTACAGTATTATAACATGGTATTATAACATGCTACAGTATTATAACATGGTATTATAACATGGCTACAGTATCATAACATGGTATTATAACATGGCTACAGTATTATAACATGGTATTATAACATGGCTACAGTATTATAACATGGTATTATAACATGGCTACAGTATTATAACATGGTATTATAACATGGCTACAGTATTATAACATGGCTACAGTATTATAACATGGTATTATAACATGGCTACAATATTATAACATGGCTACAGTATTATAACATGGCTAAAGTATTATAACATGGCTACAGTATTATAACATGGTATTATAACATGGCTACAGTATTATAACATGGCTACAGTATTATAACATGGTATTATAACATGGCTACAGTATTATAACATAGCTATAGTATTATAACATGGATACAGTATTATAACATGGCTACAGTATTATAACATGGTATTATAACATGGCTACAGTATTATAACATGGCTACAGTATTATAACATGGCTACAGTATTTTAACATGGCTACAGTATTATAACATGGCTACAGTATTATAACATGGTATTATAACATGGCTACAGTATTATAACATGGTATTATAACATGCTACAGTATTATAACATGGCTACAGTATTATAACATGGCTACAGTATTATAACATGGTATTATAACATGGCTACAGTATTATAACATGTTATTATAACATGGCTACAGTATTATAACATGGCTACAGTATCATAACATGTTATTATAACATGGCTACAATATTATAACATGGCTACAGTATTATAACATGGCTACAGTAATATACCATGGCTACAGTATTATAACATGGCTACAGTATTATAACATGGTATTATAACATGGCTACAGTATTATAACATGGCTACAGTATTATAACATGGCTACAGTATTATAACATGGCTACAGTATTATAACATGGTATTATAACATGGCTACAGTATTATAACATGGCTACAGTATTATAACATGTTATTATAACATGGCTACAGTATTATAACATGGCTACAGTATTATAACATGGCTACAGTATTATAACATGGCTACAGTATTATAACATGGTATTATAACATGGCTACAGTATTATAACATGGTATTATAACATGGCTACAGTATTATAACATGGCTACAGTATTATAACATGGCTACAGTATTATAACATGGCTACAGTATTATAACATGGTATTATAACATGGCTACAGTATTATAACATGGCTACAGTATTATAACATGGTATTATAACATGGCTACAGTATTATAACATGGTATTATAACATGGCTACAGTATTATAACATGGCTACAGTATTATAACATGGTATTATAACATGGCTACATTATTATAACATGGCTACAGTATTATAACATGGCTACAGTATTATAACATGGTATTATAACATGGCTACAGTATTATAACATGGCTACAGTATTATAACATGGCTACAGTATTATAACATGGCTACAGTATTATAACATGGTATTATAACATGGCTACAGTATTATAACATGGCTGCAGTATTATAACATGGCTACAGTATTATAACATGGCTACAGTATTATAACATGGTATTATAACATGGCTACAGTATTATAACATGGCTACAGTATTATAACATGGTATTATAACATGGCTACAGTATTATAACATGGTATTATAACATGGCTACAGTATTATAACATGGCTACAGTATTATAACATGGTATTATAACATGGCTACAGTATTATAACATGGTATTATAACATGGCTACGGTATTATAACATGGCTACAGTATTATAACATGGCTACAGTATTATAACATGGTATTATAACATGGCTACAGTATTATAACATGGCTACAGTATTATAACATGGTATTATAACATGGCTACAGTATTATAACATGGTATTATAACATGGCTACAGTATTATAACATGGCTACAGTATTATAACATGGCTACAGTATTATAACATGGTATTATAACATGGCTACAGTATTATAATATGGCTACAGTATTATAACATGGTATTATAACATGGCTACAGTATTATAACATGGCTACAGTATTATAACATGGTATTATAACATGGCTACAGTATTATAACATGGTATTATAACATGGCTACAGTATTATAACATGGCTACAGTATTATAACATGGTATTATAACATGACTACAGTATTATAACATGGTATTATAACATGGCTACAGTATTATAACATGGCTACAGTATTATAACATGGTATTATAACATGGCTACAGTATTATAACATGGTATTATAACATGGTATTATAACATGGCTACAGTATTATAACATGGCTACAGTATTATAACATGGCTACAGTATTATAACATGGTATTATAACATGGCTACAGTATTATAACATGGCTACAGTATTATAACATGGTATTATAACATGGCTACAGTATTATAACATGGTATTATAACTTTGCTACAGTATTATAACATGGCTACAGTATTATAACATGGTATTATAACATGGCTACAGTATTATAACATGGCTACAGTATTATAACATGGCTACAGTATTATAACATGGTATTATAACATGGCTACAGTATTATAACATGGCTACAGTATTATAACATGGCTACAGTATTATAACATGGCTACAGTATTATAACATGGTATTATAACATGGCTACAGTATTATAACATGGCTGCAGTATTATAACATGGCTACAGTATTATAACATGGCTACAGTATTATAACATGGTATTATAACATGGCTACAGTATTATAACATGGCTACAGTATTATAACATGGTATTATAACATGGCTACAGTATTATAACATGGTATTATAACATGGCTACAGTATTATAACATGGCTACAGTATTATAACATGGTATTATAACATGGCTACAGTATTATAACATGGTATTATAACATGGCTACAGTATTATAACATGGCTACAGTATTATAACATGGCTACAGTATTATAACATGGTATTATAACATGGCTACAGTATTATAACATGGCTACAGTATTATAACATGGCTACAGTATTATACCATGGTATTATAACATGGCTACAGTATTATAACATGGTATTATAACATGGCTACAGTATTATAACATGGCTACAGTATTATAACATGGCTACAGTATTATAACATGGTATTATAACATGGCTACAGTATTATAACATGGCTACAGTATTATAACATGGCTACAGTATTATAACATGGCTACAGTATTATAACATGGCCTACAGTATTAAAACATGGCTACAGTATTATAACATGGCTACAGTATTATAACATGGTATTATAACATGCTACAGTATTATAACATGGTATTATAACATGGCTACAGTATCATAACATGGTATTATAACATGGCTACAGTATTATAACATGGTATTATAACATGGCTACAGTATTATAACATGGTATTATAACATGGCTACAGTATATTATAACATGGTATATATAACATGGCTACAGTATTATAACATGGCTACAGTATTATAACATGGTATTATAACATGGCTACAATATTATAACATGGCTACAGTATTATAACATGGCTAAAGTATTATAACATGGCTACAGTATTATAACATGGTATTATAACATGGCTACAGTATTATAACATGGCTACAGTATTATAACATGGTATTATAACATGGCTACAGTATTATAACATAGCTATAGTATTATAACATGGCTACAGTATTATAACATGGCTACAGTATTATAACATGGTATTATAACATGGCTACAGTATTATAACATGGCTACAGTATTATAACATGGCTACAGTATTTTAACATGGCTACAGTATTATAACATGGCTACAGTATTATAACATGGTATTATAACATGGCTACAGTATTATAACATGGTATTATAACATGGCTACAGTATTATAACATGGCTACAGTATTATAACATGGCTACAGTATTATAACATGGTATTATAACATGGCTACAGTATTATAACATGTTATTATAACATGGCTACAGTATTATAACATGGCTACAGTATTATAACATGTTATTATAACATGGCTACAATATTATAACATGGCTACAGTATTATAACATGGCTACAGTAATATACCATGGCTACAGTATTATAACATGGCTACAGTATTATAACATGGTATTATAACATGGCTACAGTATTATAACATGGCTACAGTATTATAACATGGCTACAGTATTATAACATGGCTACAGTATTATAACATGGTATTATAACATGTTACAGTATTATAACATGGCTACAGTATTATAACATGTTATTATAACATGGCTACAGTATTATAACATGGCTACAGTATTATAACATGGCTACAGTATTATAACATGGCTACAGTATTATAACATGGTATTATAACATGGCTACAGTATTATAACATGATATTATAACATGGCTACAGTATTATAACATGGCTACAGTATTATAACATGGTGTTATAACATGGCTACAGTATTATAACATGGTTACAGTATTATAACATGGCTACAGTATTATAACATGGCTACAGCATTATAACATGGTATTACAACATGGCTACAGTATTATAACATGGCTACAGTATTATAACATGTTATTATAACATGGCTACAGTATTATTACATGGCTACAGTATTATAACATGGCTACAGTATTATAACATGGCTACAGTATTATAACATGGCTACAGTATTATAACATGGCTACAGTATTATAACATGGTATTATAACATGGCTACAGTATTATAACATGGTATTATAACATGGCTACAGTATTATAACATGGCTATAGTATTATAACATGGCTACAGTATTATAACATGGCTACAGTATTATAACATGGCTACAGTATTATAACATGGTATTATAACATGGCTACATTATTATAACATGGTATTATAACATGGCTACAGTATTATAACATGGCTACAGTATTATAACATGGCTACAGTATTATAACATGGTTACAGTATTATAACATGGCTACAGTATTATAACGTGGTATTATAACATGGCTACAGTATTATAACATGGTATTATAACATGGCTACAGTATTATAACATGGTATTATAACATGGCTACAGTATTATAACATGGCTATAGTATTATAACATGGCTACAGTATTATAACATGGCTACAGTATTATAACATAGCTACAGTATTATAACATGGCTACAGTATTATAACATGGCTACAGTATTATAACATGGTATTATAACATGGCTACAGTAATATAACATGGTATTATAACATGGCTACAGTATTATAACATGGCTACAGTATTATAACATGGCTACAGTATTATAACATGGTATTATAACATGGCTACAGTATTATAACATGGCTACAGTATTATAACATGGCTACAGTATTATAACATGGCTACAGTATTATAACATGGTATTATAACATGGCCACAGTATTATAACATGGCTACAGTATTATAACATGGCTACAGTATTATAACATGGCTACAGTATTATAACATGGTATTATAACATGGCTACAGTATTATAACATGGCTACAGTATTATAACATGGCTACAGTATTATAACATGGTATTATAACATGGCTACAGTATTATAACATGGTATTATAACATGGCTACAGTATTATAACATGGCTACAGTATTATAACATGCCTACAGTATTATAACATGGCTACAGTATTATAACATGGCTACAGTATTATAACATGGCTACAGTATTATAACATGGCTACAGTATTATAACATGGTATTATAACATGGCTACAGTATTATAACATGGTATTATAACATGGTATTATAACATGGCTACAGTATTATAACATGGCTACAGTATTATAACATGGCTACAGTATTATAACATGGTATTATAACATGGCTACAGTATTATAACATGGCTACAGTATTATAACATGGTATTATAACATGGCTACAGTATTATAACATGGTATTATAACATGGCTACAGTATT
This sequence comes from Coregonus clupeaformis, assembly GCF_020615455.1. NCBI lineage: Eukaryota > Metazoa > Chordata > Actinopteri > Salmoniformes > Salmonidae > Coregonus > Coregonus clupeaformis. The sequence continues at coordinate 11,013 of NW_025535106.1, forward strand.
ATAACATGGCTACAGTATTATAACATGGTATTATAACATGGCTACATTATTATAACATGGCTACAGTATTATAACATGGCTACAGTATTATAACATGGTATTATAACATGGCTACAGTATTATAACATGGCTACAGTATTATAACATGGCTACAGTATTATAACATGGCTACAGTATTATAACATGGTATTATAACATGGCTACAGTATTATAACATGGCTGCAGTATTATAACATGGCTACAGTATTATAACATGGCTACAGTATTATAACATGGTATTATAACATGGCTACAGTATTATAACATGGCTACAGTATTATAACATGGTATTATAACATGGCTACAGTATTATAACATGGTATTATAACATGGCTACAGTATTATAACATGGCTACAGTATTATAACATGGTATTATAACATGGCTACAGTATTATAACATGGTATTATAACATGGCTACAGTATTATAACATGGCTACAGTATTATAACATGGCTACAGTATTATAACATGGTATTATAACATGGCTACAGTATTATAACATGGCTACAGTATTATAACATGGCTACAGTATTATACCATGGTATTATAACATGGCTACAGTATTATAACATGGTATTATAACATGGCTACAGTATTATAACATGGCTACAGTATTATAACATGGCTACAGTATTATAACATGGTATTATAACATGGCCACAGTATTATAACATGGCTACAGTATTATAACATGGCTACAGTATTATAACATGGCTACAGTATTATAACATGGCTACAGTATTAAAACATGGCTACAGTATTATAACATGGCTACAGTATTATAACATGGTATTATAACATGCTACAGTATTATAACATGGTATTATAACATGGCTACAGTATCATAACATGGTATTATAACATGGCTACAGTATTATAACATGGTATTATAACATGGCTACAGTATTATAACATGGTATTATAACATGGCTGCAGTATTATAACATGGTATTATAACATGGCTACAGTATTATAACATGGCTACAGTATTATAACATGGTATTATAACATGGCTACAATATTATAACATGGCTACAGTATTATAACATGGCTAAAGTATTATAACATGGCTACAGTATTATAACATGGTATTATAACATGGCTACAGTATTATAACATGACAACAGTATTATAACATGGTATTATAACATGGCTACAGTATTATAACATAGCTATAGTATTATAACATGGCTACAGTATTATAACATGGCTACAGTATTATAACATGGTATTATAACATGGCTACAGTATTATAACATGGCTACAGTATTATAACATGGCTACAGTGTTTTAACATGGCTACAGTATTATAACATGGCTACAGTATTATAACATGGTATTATAACATGGCTACAGTATTATAACATGGTATTATAACATGGCTACAGTATTATAACATGGCTACAGTATTATAACATGGCTACAGTATTATAACATGGTATTATAACATGGCTACAGTATTATAACATGTTATTATAACATGGCTACAGTATTATAACATGGCTACAGTATTATAACATGTTATTATAACATGGCTACAATATTATAACATGGCTACAGTATTATAACATGGCTACAGTATTATACCATGGCTACAGTATTATAACATGGCTACAGTATTATAACCATGGTATTATAACATGGCTACAGTATTATAACATGGCTACAGTATTATAACATGTTATTATAACATGGCTACAGTATTATAACATGGCTACAGTATTATAACATGGCTACAGTATTATAACATGGCTACAGTATTATAACATGGTATTATAACATGGCTACAGTATTATAACATGGTATTATAACATGGCTACAGTATTATAACATGGCTACAGTATTATAACATGTTATTATAACATGGCTACAGTATTATAACATGGCTACAGTATTATAACATGGCTACAGTATTATAACATGGCTACAGTATTATAACATGGTATTATAACATGGCTACAGTATTATAACATGGTATTATAACATGGCTACAGTATTATAACATGGCTACAGTATTATAACATGGTGTTATAACATGGCTACAGTATTATAACATGGTTACAGTATTATAACATGGCTACAGTATTATAACATGGCTACAGTATTATAACATGGTATTATAACATGGCTACAGTATTATAACATGGCTACAGTATTATAACATGTTATTATAACATGGCTACAGTATTATAACATGGCTACAGTATTATAACATGGCTACAGTATTATAACATGGCTACAGTATTATAACATGGCTACAGTATTATAACATGGTATTATAACATGGCTACAGTATTATAACATGGTATTATAACATGGCTACAGTATTATAACATGGCTATAGTATTATAACATGGCTACAGTATTATAACATGGCTACAGTATTATAACATGGCTACATTATTATAACATGGTATTATAACATGGCTACAGTATTATAACATGGCTACAGTATTATAACATGGCTACAGTATTATAACATGGTTACAGTATTATAACATGGCTACAGTATTATAACGTGGTATTATAACATGGCTACAGTATTATAACATGGTATTATAACATGGCTACAGTATTATAACATGGTATTATAACATGGCTACAGTATTATAACATGGCTATAGTATTATAACATGGCTACAGTATTATAACATGGCTACAGTATTATAACATGGCTACAGTATTATAACATGGCTACAGTATTATAACATGGCTACAGTATTATAACATGGTATTATAACATGGCTACAGTAATATAACATGGTATTATAACATGGCTACAGTATTATAACATGGCTATAGTATTATAACATGGCTACAGTATTATAACATGGCTACAGTATTATAACATGGCTACAGTATTATAACATGGCTACAGTATTATAACATGGCTACAGTATTATAACATGGTATTATAACATGGCTACAGTAATATAACATGGTATTATAACATGGCTACAGTATTATAACATGGCTACAGTATTATAACATGGCTACAGTATTATAACATGGTATTATAACATGGCTACAGTATTATAACATGGCTACAGTATTATAACATGGCTACAGTATTATAACATGGCTACAGTATTATAACATGGTATTATAACATGGCTACAGTATTATAACATGGCTACAGTATTATAACATGGCTACAGTATTATAACATGGCTACAGTATTATAACATGGTATTATAACATGGCTACAGTATTATAACATGGCTACAGTATTATAACATGGCTACAGTATTATAACATGGTATTATAACATGGCTACAGTATTATAACATGGTATTATAACATGGCTACAGTATTATAACATGGCTACAGTATTATAACATGCCTACAGTATTATAACATGGCTACAGTATTATAACATGGCTACAGTATTATAACATGGCTACAGTATTATAACATGGCTACAGTATTATAACATGGTATTATAACATGGCTACAGTATTATAACATGGTATTATAACATGGTATTATAACATGGCTACAGTATTATAACATGGCTACAGTATTATAACATGGCTACAGTATTATAACATGGTATTATAACATGGCTACAGTATTATAACATGGCTACAGTATTATAACATGGTATTATAACATGGCTACAGTATTATAACATGGTATTATAACATGGCTACAGTATTATAACATGGCTACAGTATTATAACATGGTATTATAACATGCCACATTATTATAACATGGCTACAGTATTATAACATGGCTACAGTATTATAACATGGTATTATAACATGGCTACAGTATTATAACATGGCTACAGTATTATAACATGGCTACAGTATTATAACATGGCTACAGTATTATAACATGGTATTATAACATGGCTACAGTATTATAACATGGCTGCAGTATTATAACATGGCTACAGTATTATAACATGGCTACAGTATTATAACATGGTATTATAACATGGCTACAGTATTATAACATGGCTACAGTATTATAACATGGTATTATAACATGGCTACAGTATTATAACATGGTATTATAACATGGCTACAGTATTATAACATGGCTACAGTATTATAACATGGTATTATAACATGGCTACAGTATTATAACATGTTATTATAACATGGCTACAGTATTATAACATGGCTACAGTATTATAACATGGCTACAGTATTATAACATGGTATTATAACATGGCTACAGTATTATAACATGGCTACAGTATTATAACATGGCTACAGTATTATACCATGGTATTATAACATGGCTACAGTATTATAACATGGTATTATAACATGGCTACAGTATTATAACATGGCTACAGTATTATAACATGGCTACAGTATTATAACATGGTATTATAACATGGCTACAGTATTATAACATGGCTACAGTATTATAACATGGCTACAGTATTATAACATGGCTACAGTATTATAACATGGCTACAGTATTAAAACATGGCTACAGTATTATAACATGGCTACAGTATTATAACATGGTATTATAACATGCTACAGTATTATAACATGGTATTATAACATGGCTACAGTATCATAACATGGTATTATAACATGGCTACAGTATTATAACATGGTATTATAACATGGCTACAGTATTATAACATGGTATTATAACATGGCTACAGTATTATAACATGGTATTATAACATGGCTACAGTATTATAACATGGCTACAGTATTATAACATGGTATTATAACATGGCTACAATATTATAACATGGCTACAGTATTATAACATGGCTAAAGTATTATAACATGGCTACAGTATTATAACATGGTATTATAACATGGCTACAGTATTATAACATGGCTACAGTATTATAACATGGTATTATAACATGGCTACAGTATTATAACATAGCTATAGTATTATAACATGGCTACAGTATTATAACATGGCTACAGTATTATAACATGGTATTATAACATGGCTACAGTATTATAACATGGCTACAGTATTATAACATGGCTACAGTATTTTAACATGGCTACAGTATTATAACATGGCTACAGTATTATAACATGGTATTATAACATGGCTACAGTATTATAACATGGTATTATAACATGGCTACAGTATTATAACATGGCTACAGTATTATAACATGGCTACAGTATTATAACATGGTATTATAACATGGCTACAGTATTATTACATGTTATTATAACATGGCTACAGTATTATAACATGGCTACAGTATTATAACATGTTATTATAACATGGCTACAATATTATAACATGGCTACAGTATTATAACATGGCTACAGTATTATACCATGGCTACAGTATTATAACATGGCTACAGTATTATAACATGGTATTATAACATGGCTACAGTATTATAACATGGCTACAGTATTATAACATGGCTACAGTATTATAACATGGCTACAGTATTATAACATGGTATTATAACATGGCTACAGTATTATAACATGGTATTATAACATGGCTACAGTATTATAACATGGCTACAGTATTATAACATGTTATTATAACATGGCTACAGTATTATAACACGGCTACAGTATTATAACATGGCTACAGTATTATAACATGGCTACAGTATTATAACATGGTATTATAACATGGCTACAGTATTATAACATGGTATTATAACATGGCAACAGTATTATAACATGGCTACAGTATTATAACATGGTGTTATAACATGGCTACAGTATTATAACATGGTTACAGTATTATAACATGGCTACAGTATTATAACATGGCTACAGTATTATAACATGGTATTATAACATGGCTACAGTATTATAAACATGGCTACAGTATTATAACATGTTATTATAACATGGCTACAGTATTATAACATGGCTACAGTATTATAACATGGCTACAGTATTATAACATGGCTACAGTATTATAACATGGTATTATAACATGGCTACAGTATTATAACATGGTATTATAACATGGCTACAGTATTATAACATGGCTATAGTATTATAACATGGCTACAGTATTATAACATGGCTACAGTATTATAACATGGCTACAGTATTATAACATGGTATTATAACATGGCTACATTATTATAACATGGTATTATAACATGGCTACAGTATTATAACATGGCTACAGTATTATAACATGGCTACAGTATTATAACATGGTTACAGTATTATAACATGGCTACAGTATTATAACGTGGTATTATAACATGGCTACAGTATTATAACATGGTATTATAACATGGCTACAGTATTATAACATGGTATTATAACATGGCTACAAGTATTATAACATGGCTATAGTATTATAACATGGCTACAGTATTATAACATGGCTACAGTATTATAACATGGCGACAGTATTATAACATGGCTACAGTATTATAACATGGCTACAGTATTATAACATGGTATTATAACATGGCTACAGTAATATAACATGGTATTATAACATGGCTACAGTATTATAACATGGCTACAGTATTATAACATGGCTACAGTATTATAACATGGTATTATAACATGGCTACAGTATTATAACAAGGCTACAGTATTATAACATGGCTACAGTATTATAACATGGCTACAGTATTATAACATGGTATTATAACATGGCTACAGTATTATAACATGGCTACAGTATTATAACATGGCTACAGTATTATAACATGGCTACAGTATTATAACATGGTATTATAACATGGCTACAGTATTATAACATGGCTACAGTATTATAACATGGCTACAGTATTATAACATGGTATTATAACATGGCTACAGTATTATAACATGGTATTATAACATGGCTACAGTATTATAACATGGCTACAGTATTATAACATGCCTACAGTATTATAACATGGCTACAGTATTATAACATGGCTACAGTATTATAACATAGTTACAGTATTATAACATGGCTACAGTATTATAACATGGTATTATAACATGGCTACAGTATTATAACATGGCTACAGTATTATAACATGGCTACAGTATTATAACATGCCTACAGTATTATAACATGGCTACAGTATTATAACATGCCTACAGTATTATAACATGGCTACAGTATTATAACATGGCTACAGTATTATAACATGGCTACAGTATTATAACATGGTATTATAACATGGCTACAGTATTATAACATGGTATTATAACATGGCTACAGTATTATAACATGGCTACAGTATTATAACATGGTATTATAACATGGCTACATTATTATAACATGGCTACAGTATTATAACATGGCTACAGTATTATAACATGGTATTATAACATGGCTACAGTATTATAACATGGCTACAGTATTATAACATGGCTACAGTATTATAACATGGCTACAGTATTATAACATGGCTACAGTATTATAACATGGTATTATAACATGGCTACAGTATTATAACATGGCTGCAGTATTATAACATGGCTACAGTATTATAACATGGCTACAGTATTATAACATGGTATTATAACATGGCTACAGTATTATAACATGGCTACAGTATTATAACATGGTATTATAACATGGCTACAGTATTATAACATGGTATTATAACATGGCTACAGTATTATAACATGGCTACAGTATTATAACATGGTATTATAACATGGCTACAGTATTATAACATGGCTACAGTATTATAACATGGTATTATAACATGGCTACAGTATTATAACATGGTATTATAACATGGCTACAGTATTATAACATGGCTACAGTATTATAACATGGCTACAGTATTATAACATGGTATTATAACATGGCTACACTATTATAATATGGCTACAGTATTATAACATGGTATTATAACATGGCTACAGTATTATAACATGGCTACAGTATTATAACATGGTATTATAACATGGCTACAGTATTATAACATGGTATTATAACATGGCTACAGTATTATAACATGGCTACAGTATTATAACATGGTATTATAACATGGCTACAGTATTATAACATGGTATTATAACATGGCTACAGTATTATAACATGGCTACAGTATTATAACATGGTATTATAACATGGCTACAGTATTATAACATGGTATTATAACATGGTATTATAACATGGCTACAGTATTATAACATGGCTACAGTATTATAACATGGCTACAGTATTATAACATGGTATTATAACATGGCTACAGTATTATAACATGGCTACAGTATTATAACATGGTATTATAACATGGCTACAGTATTATAACATGGTATTATAACATGGCTACAGTATTATAACATGGCTACAGTATTATAACATGGTATTATAACATGGCTACATTATTATAACATGGCTACAGTATTATAACATGGCTACAGTATTATAACATGGTATTATAACATGGCTACAGTATTATAACATGGCTACAGTATTATAACATGGCTACAGTATTATAACATGGCTACAGTATTATAACATGGTATTATAACATGGCTACAGTATTATAACATGGCTGCAGTATTATAACATGGCTACAGTATTATAACATGGCTACAGTATTATAACATGGTATTATAACATGGCTACAGTATTATAACATGGCTACAGTATTATAACATGGCTACAGTATTATAACATGGTATTATAACATGGCTACAGTATTATAACATGGCTACAGTATTATAACATGGTATTATAACATGGCTACAGTATTATAACATGGTATTATAACATGGCTACAGTATTATAACATGGCTACAGTATTATAACATGGCTACAGTATTATAACATGGTATTATAACATGGCTACAGTATTATAACATGGCTACAGTATTATAACATGGCTACAGTATTATACCATGGTATTATAACATGGCTACAGTATTATAACATGGTATTATAACATGGCTACAGTATTATAACATGGCTACAGTATTATAACATGGCCACAGTATTATAACATGGTATTATAACATGGCTACAGTATTATAACATGGCTACAGTATTATAACATGGCTACAGTATTATAACATGGCTACAGTATTATAACATGGCTACAGTATTAAAACATGGCTACAGTATTATAACATGGCTACAGTATTATAACATGGTATTATAACATGCTACAGTATTATAACATGGTATTATAACATGGCTACAGTATCATAACATGGTATTATAACATGGCTACAGTATTATAACATGGTATTATAACATGGTATTATAACATGGCTACAGTATTATAACATGGTATTATAACATGGCTACAGTATTATAACATGGTATTATAACATGGCTACAGTATTATAACATGGCTACAGTATTATAACATGGTATTATAACATGTCTACAATATTATAACATGGCTACAGTATTATAACATGGCTAAAGTATTATAACATGGCTACAGTATTATAACATGGTATTATAACATGGCTACAGTATTATAACATGGCTACAGTATTATAACATGGTATTATAACATGGTATTATAACATGGCTACAGTATTATAACATAGCTATAGTATTATAACATGGCTACAGTATTATAACATGGCTACAGTATTATAACATGGTATTATAACATGGCTACAGTATTATAACATGGCTACAGTATTATAACATGGCTACAGTATTTTAACATGGCTGCAGTATTATAACATGGCTACAGTATTATAACATGGTATTATAACATGGCTACAGTATTATAACATGGTATTATAACATGGCTACAGTATTATAACATGGCTACAGTATTATAACATGGCTACAGTATTATAACATGGTATTATAACATGGCTACGGTATTATAACATGTTATTATAACATGGCTACAGTATTATAACATGGCTACAGTATTATAACATGTTATTATAACATGGCTACAGTATTATAACATGGCTACAGTATTATAACATGGCTACAGTATTATAACATGGCTACAGTATTATAACATGGTATTATAACATGGCTACAGTATTATAACATGGCTACAGTATTATAACATGGCTACAGTATTATAACATGGCTACAGTATTATAACATGGTATTATAACATGGCTACAGTATTATAACATGGTATTATAACATGGCTACAGTATTATAACATGGCTACAGTATTATAACATGTTATTATAACATGGCTACAGTATTATAACATGGCTACAGTATTATAACATGGCTACAGTATTATAACATGGCTACAGTATTATAACATGGTATTATAACATGGCTACAGTATTATAACATGGTATTATAACATGGCTACAGTATTATAACATGGCTACAGTATTATAACATGGTATTATAACATGGCTACAGTATTATAACATGGTTACAGTATTATAACATGGCTACAGTATTATAACATGGCTACAGTATTATAACATGGTATTATAACATGGCTACAGTATTATAACATGGCCACAGTATTATAACATGTTATTATAACATGGCTACAGTATTATAACATGGCTACAGTATTATAACATGGCTACAGTATTATAACATGGCTACAGTATTATAACATGGCTACAGTATTATAACATGGCTACAGTATTATAACATGGTATTATAACATGGCTACAGTATTATAACATGGTATTATAACATGGCTACAGTATTATAACATGGCTATAGTATTATAACATGGCTACAGTATTATAACATGGCTACAGTATTATAACATGGCTACAGTATTAATAACATGGTATTATAACATGGCTACATTATTATAACATGGTATTATAACATGGCTACAGTATTATAACATGGCTACAGTATTATAACATGGCTACAGTATTATAACATGGTTACAGTATTATAACATGGCTACAGTATTATAACGTGGTATTATAACATGGCTACAGTATTATAACATGGTATTATAACATGGCTACAGTATTATAACATGGCTATAGTATTATAACATGGCTACAGTATTATAACATGGCTACAGTATTATAACATGGCTACAGTATTATAACATGGCTACAGTATTATAACATGGCTACAGTATTATAACATGGTATTATAACATGGCTACAGTAATATAACATGGTATTATAACATGGCTACAGTATTATAACATGGCTACAGTATTATAACATGGCTACAGTATTATAACATGGTATTATAACATGGCTACAGTATTATAACATGGCTACAGTATTATAACATGGCTACAGTATTATAACATGGCTACAGTATTATAACATGGTATTATAACATGGCTACAGTATTATAACATGGCTACAGTATTATAACATGGCTACAGTATTATAACATGGCTACAGTATTATAACATGGTATTATAACATGGCTACAGTATTATAACATGGCTACAGTATTATAACATGGCTACAGTATTATAACATGGCTACAGTATTATAACATGGTATTATAACATGGCTACAGTATTATAACATGGTATTATAACATGGCTACAGTATTATAACATGGCTACAGTATTATAACATGGCTACAGTATTATAACATGGCTACAGTATTATAACATGGCTACAGTATTATAACATGGCTACAGTATTATAACATGGCTACAGTATTATAACATGGTATTATAACATGGCTACAGTATTATAACATGGCTACAGTATTATAACATGGCTACAGTATTATAACATGCCTACAGTATTATAACATGGCTACAGTATTATAACAATGCTACAGTATTATAACATGGCTACAGTATTATAACATGGCTACAGTATTATAACATGGCTACAGTATTATAACATGGCTACAGTATTATAACATGGTATTATAACATGGCTACAGTATTATAACATGGCTACAGTATTATAACATGGCTACAGTATTATAACATGGCTACAGTATTATAACATGGCTACAGGATTATAACATGGTATTATAACATGGCTACAGTATTATAACATGGCTACAGTATTATAACATGGCTACAGTATTATAACATGGCTACAGTATTATAACATGGCTACAGGATTATAACATGGTATTATAACATGGCTACAGTATTATAACATGGCTACAGTATTAAGCATCGAGTCTTCTTGGATATTGTGACGAGGTGTGAATGAAGGAGTCAGGCGCAGGAGGTAAAACTCTGAAGTCCAGAGTTTATTCCGTTCACATAAATAAACGCACCCCAGCGTCAAAACGAAACTATCACAAGGGAAATATTCCACCTTGGAAAATACAAATGGAAGAGAAGCTGAACCGAGCTCCTGGCTCTCACAATGAAACAATCACTCACAAAGACAAGGGAACAGAGGAACACTTATACACATACTAATTAGGGGATGAGCACCAGGTGGGTGTGATTGACAAGACAAGACATGACAAGTGGAGTGATGAGAATGGGATCGGGCAGTGTGGTCCTCCGTAGCTCAGCTGGTAGAGCATTGCGCTTGTAACGCCAGGGTAGTGGGTTCGATCCCCCGGGACCACCCATACGTGAAAATGTATGCGCACATGACTGTAAGTGGCTTTGGATAAAAGCGTCTGCTAAATGGCATATTATTATTATTATTACGTTTCCATGTGGTTCCAAACGGACCTCTTCAACACACGTGTCCATGTGGTTCCAAACTGACCTCTTCAACACACGTGTCCATGTGGTTCCAAACGGACCTCTTCAACACACGTGTCCATGTGGTTCCAAACTGACCTCTTCAACACACGTGTCCATGTGTTGACAAACTGACCTCTTCAACACATGGGTAGGTAAGGGTAGGTAACAACACATCTGCCACACTGATCCTCAACACAGGGGCCCCTCAGGGGTGCGTGCTCAGTCCCCTCCTGTACTCTCTGTTCACCCATGACTGCATGGCCAGGCACGACTCCAACACCATCATTAAGTTTGCCGACGACACAACAGTGGTAGGCCTGATCACCGACAACGATGAGACAGCCTATAGGGAGGAGGTCAGAGACCTGGCCGTGTGGTGCCAGGACAACAACCTCTCCCTCAACGTGTCCAAGACAAAGGAGATGATTGTGGACTACAGGAAAAAAAAAGAGGACTGAGCACGCCCCCATTCTCATCGACGGGCTGTAGTGGAACAGGTTGAGAGCTTCAAGTTCCTTGGTGTCCACATCACCAACAAACTATCATGGTCCAAACACACCAAGACAGTCGTGAAGAGGGCACGACAAAGCCTATTCCCCCTCAGGAGACTGAAAAGATTTGGCATGGGTCCTCAGATCCTCAAAAAATTATACAGCTGCACCATCGAGAGCATCCTGACTGGTTGCATCACCGCCTGGTATGGCAACTGCTTGGCCTCCGACCGCAAGGCACTACAGAGGGTAGTGCGTACGGCCCAGTACATCACTGGGGCCAAGCTTCCTGCCATCCAGGACCTCAATACCAGGCGGTGTCAGAGGAAGGCCCTCAAAATTGTCAAAGACTCCAGCCACCCTAGTCATAGACTGTTCTCTCTGCTACCTCGACAAGCGGTACCGGAGTGCCAAGTCTAGGTCCAAAATACTTCTCAACAGCTTCTACCCCAAGCCATAAGACTCCTGAACAGCTAATCATGGCTACCCGGACTATTTGCACTGCCCCCCACCCCATCCTTTTTACGCTGCTGCTACTCTGTTAATTATTTATGCATAGTCACTTTAACTCTACCCACATATACATATTACTTCAACTACCTCAACTAGCCGGTGCCCCCGCACATTGACTCTGCACCGGTACCCCCTGTATATATAGCCTCCCTACTGTTATTTTATTTTACTTCTGCTCTTTTTTCTCAACACCTTTTTTGTTGTTGTTTATTTTTTACTTTTTTTGTTAAAAATAAATGCACTGTTGGTTAAGGGTTGTAAGTAAGCATTTCACTGTAATGTCTGCACCTGTTGTATTCGGGCGCATGTGACCAATAAAATTTGATTTGATTTGATTTGATTTGAACACACGTGTCCATGTGGTAACACTGACCTCTTCAACACACGTGTTCTCAGAACATGCATGCCGTGAGAAAGAAGCTTTGGTAAGGATGC